>NC_062524.1:14095974-14120974 GCF_022655615.1 Tachysurus fulvidraco | reverse complement strand
GAGGCAAAATGATTAGTCTCTGCCAGCTGTGCAGTCTATCAGAATACTTGTATGAGATCATCAGTGTTAACTGTATTGAGATCATCAGAGATAACTGTAGGGCTTGGAACTTAAAAGCATTACCTTTGTTTCAGGAACATCCTTTGATAAAACCTCTGTGACCTGGGTGTCTCTGGCCCGTGTGGCTGCACTCTGTAATAGGGCGGTGTTCAAGGCAGGTCAGGAGTCTCTGCCAATTCTCAAACGGGACGTGGCCGGTGACGCTTCTGAATCAGCTCTGCTAAAGTGTATTGAGCTCTCATGTGGCTCGGTCAAAGCCATGAGGGACAAGAACAAGAAGGTGACTGAGATTCCCTTCAACTCCACCAACAAGTACCAGGTGAGGAATTGCTTCAGGGTCAGTGATGAAAGACAACTATGATTCAAGATTTTTAAGGATTGGGATATTTTCAATAACATTTGTCGTTCAGACGTTCAGCTCCGGTATAGGGATATCACGTTACACAAACTGAACCTCTTCACCATTATGTTATATAAGCCATCAGAGCATGGAGCCATTTGGTGTCTGATTGGGAATTTAGAGTATGTACGCCATGTGTTGGTGATTTTTATTTATTAAAGTATTGACTCTATGGACACTTCATCTTTGGGCAATTTTCATTGTAACTTTAATATGTGATGTAATAAATACTGCAGACTGTTAATAGTGGACTAAATCTTTTATTATGATTTATATAAACCTAAGCTGAAGACAACACATGGTTTTTAATAATTACTGTTTTAATTCGTGTTGTAAGGCCATGGGCTGACTGTTTTTTCAGTAAAAAACTATCTAATATACACTCCTGAACAAAATCTTAAGACCAGGGGAAACATTCCAAGTATTTGCATTTTGTGCTGGTGGATCGTAACCAGGATGTAAAATGTCAAAAGAAGAAAAAGGAGCAAGAGTAAAAAAAAAAAACAGAGATTGGCAATTTATTTAAAACTGCATTTAAACTCAAACAGGCTGTTCATCAGCTGATCAAAGGTTTAAGACCATTGCCCAAAAATACCCACAACAGAACTAAAAGCATCAAAAAGGACTCATTAGTGAGTAGCCCCACCGTTCTTGTCATCCACAGTCTGGAACTGACGTCCGTTTTTGTAAACTTCCCTTGCCATCTATCCCCAAACATTGTCAAGGGGATTTAGGTCGATGGAACACACAGGATGGTCCAGAAGTGCAATGTTATTGTCCTGGAAGAAGTCCTTGTTCAGGTGGGTGTTCTGAACGGCAGCGTTCTCCTGTTGAAAGACCCAGTTATTAGCACACAGACGAGGGCCCTCAGTCAAGAGGAATGCCTGCTGTAACATGTCCACATATCCACATGCCAGTATTTTTGGAAGCTCTCAGGACCATCAGGGTTAAATGTTTTCTCGTTCAAGAATAAAACTTTCTTCCATTTTTCAATGTCCCATGTTTGGTGCTCCCATGCAAATTCCAAAGGAGGAAACGTGGGATTAGGCTTTCGAAGTCTTTCTCTCACAGATGTCATCTTATGGGTATTGGGCTGTAGTCAGCATCAGTAATGGCCTTAATTTGGGTCGAGGATTGGCATGTGTCTTCATAGTGCATAAACACTAATTGGAAGTCTGTTCCATAACTGTGAGGCTCTGTAAGAAAAAGCTCTGCCCCCTGCTTGAGACTTTTGTACTTGAGGTACTAACAAATATCCTGCACCTTTTGATCGAAGTAGGCTTGATGGATCATAAAAAACAAAAAGATCTCTCATCTACTGTGGCATGAGACATCAAGTCAACACATATCTCATAAACTCTGCAGCATTGAGAAATTAGAAAACTTGTGTTGTCTTTCTGGATAGATGGGAATGCTGACAGTACTGAAGACTGACATGATGTGATCCAGGTGTTATAACTATTTTGTACATTTATTCCTTTTCCAGCTTTCAGTGCATGAGACGGAGGAGGGTGATGATAACCACTACATGCTGGTGATGAAGGGAGCACCAGAGCGTATTCTGGAACGTTGTTCCACCATCATGGTGCAGGGTAAAGAGCAGCCCATGGATGAGGAGATGAAAGAGGCTTTTCAGAATGCTTATCTGGAGTTGGGAGGACTGGGAGAGAGAGTCCTGGGTGAGTGAGGTCATGATATGATGTTCATGTAGCCAGTGCTTTTAAAAAAGGTTAAGTTAAAGAAATGAATGAAGGTGCTTTCGTGGCAGCTTCCCAGACTATATTTATGATGGATTTTAAAAATGCAAGTCCATCAGAATGATCCTCCTAGCTAGGAAACTGAAGATGATTAATCAGCAGAAACAAGCTGTAGCGATTTTGGCTCGCGAAGCAAGGTAAATATTTATAAGTAACTATAACGTGTTATAGTGACTTCTAAATATTTTAACCTAAGTTGAAATTAACGGTACTGGAATTAAGGTTACGCTTATTTGGTCTGTTCGTCCGGCGAACAGGCCGTGTACCTTTATTGATTCTATGAAGGCGGTATCTTCCCGGCCAAGAAAGATTCGCTTTCCTTTTACTGTATACCGTAATTTAAATTAAATTAACTCAATAGAGCATGTAGTTCAGACCAGATATTGCAGGTACCTTAATTTGTGAACGATACTCAGAGACAATCACTTATTTGGCACAAAAATATGGCATTTAATGAATGAGACAAACACAACATAAACTAACTACACAAACAAACAAAAGAAATAGGGAAAACGAAGATTAAAATAAAATAAAACAAACGAAATTAAAATTGGGGAAAGGGAGGAAGAGACTGGAAAGAAGAAACTAGAGAAAGGAAGGAAAGGAATGGCAAGCTTAGACTCAAAAATTAATCACACCCTAACTGGGAAATTGTCACAGAAACTTAAATTCACCTTAAGATTCAATGAAAGATTCCTACTTGAAATTACGCATCTAAATTGATTGGTAGAGGAAACGGTTACTTGCATTGGCTTACTGCACAAAGAGTCCGGATGCAACAGAGAAATCTCTGAAAAGTCAGTTAGGCTGGGGTCAGACGTTCTTCCAAGTTCTCCTGAAGATCAGAGCAGTTGTCATTCTTGGAAGTGAAGCTTGCTGGAACTTCTTTGAAGGAAGATGGAGTCGTCTCCAAGCTGTTCCGAAAGTCTGACCACGGATTAGTGGTGTTTGTGACAATTTAAAGGTCGGGAACTCCACCCATCTTTGGGGAGATGACCAATACTTTGGTCAGGATTTTGGAGGGAAAAACTCCCTTTGTTTCAGGTGTCTGTGGGCATGGTTTAGCTATCAAACTTTTAGATGACTTTAAAGTTTGATCCAGGGTGTATTAAGATGGTATGGCGCCTTTCATGCTCAAATAAAATACACCAGTGTTTGAAAAACGAGTAACCGATAATTTTGTGGTCATTTGGATACTAAACATGAAGGGCAATGACGGTATAAAGGCAGCAGTACATTATATACACAGATCAGTAATCGAAGGGTAACTGATGTTAATACGATATTGTGTTCTTATAAAGGCAAAGAAACCAAAATGAAACATAAAACAAGATGCACTTTCATTAGGGAAGTAAAAAGAAAACGATAGCTTCGTATACATTCTGACATCAGACCTTAAAGGGGCATACAGCATTAGAACAGGTATACATTAACATGCCATGATCAGTAATTAGAGTGTAACGATGTTAAAAACAATGTTGTTTTCTGACACATGAATAAAATACACCCTTGTCAGGAAATTAAGGAGCAAGTAATTTTAAGTCATGCAAGCCTTAAAAGAAGAACACATTACAAAAAGGGTTATAAGAATGAGAACCTTAGAGTACCTTATCTTCAGGTTTTATTTGTAAAAGGAATGTCTCATTGTGTTGTGTGTGTGTGTGTGTGTGTGTGTGTGTGTGTGTGTGTGTGTGTGTGTGTGTGTGTGTGTTCTGATTGAGGGCCCCAGAGAAGCCGCATGGGGTTATCTGGTCTTTGTGTAGGCTCCAGTCATTCTGGAGCCAGGTGTGTGTGTGTAAAACTGAGTTGCTCATCGGTTAATTGAGGAGTAGATGTTGAAATTTAGGGTGCCTGGGACATGAAATCTAAAATGACCGGTACCAGACGCTACAAAGCCAAAACCTTCCCACTATGCTGCAGAGGTCTGAGTACTTCTGAGCTGTTCTTCGTTTGTGGTGTCACTAGAATTTGTGGTGTGTTTATCCAGTACAGGAGTTTTTCTGCATACTTCTAATTACCAAAAAAAAAAAATTCAATAAGAAAAATCGATTTGTGACTTGTTTGACATTCAAGTTTAAACTCAATTTCCATGCACACAGTCAAGAACAATCTCTCAATGCCTGCTGGTTTAATCCCCACTCTCCGAGCTGATGCTCGACCCCACCCCTGCTGCCACACGGATGTAATCCTCATTCCCAATACAGCATTGTCTTTTTAATCTTGGAAGATTTCTGGATTGACTGGGAATGTGGATTTACTGGGAAACCATCTGTCTGAATTGCCTCTGTCTTGTTTTTTGTCTTGTTGCTCTTCTCCATGCAGGTTTCTGCCATGTGTTTTTGAATAAGGATCAGTACCCCAAAGGCTTTGCTTTCGATACCGATGATGTGAACTTCCAGACAGATAACCTATGCTTTGTGGGTCTGATGTCTATGATCGACCCTCCGCGTGCTGCTGTGCCGGATGCTGTTGGGAAATGCAGATCAGCTGGAATTAAGGTCATCATGGTCACTGGCGACCACCCAATCACAGCCAAGGCCATTGCCAAGGGAGTAGGAATCATCTCTGAAGGCAACGAGACAGTGGAGGACATTGCCGCTCGACTTAATATCCCCGTCAGCCAGGTTAACCCCAGGTACTGTAATCATACACACCAGATTGATACCACATACAAACGGTTTTCTATGAGTTCATTTAGAGCCTCTTTGTGTGTCTATATGTTATTTTTGTTTGACCTACACTGAAACTTCCCTTAGCTACACTTTATATCTTTATGCATGCCGTTGTTCAGGATGAAACTATAAGCTGTGTAACTAATTTACTGTTTATCTAAACTAGAAAAACTCAGGATCAACTTTACAAACATAATGGAATATTTTGGAAGCAGAATTAGGTAGATGTCATATTACTGAAGGTGGATTTTAGGTGGATTTGGAGAAGAAAAAAACATGAAACAATGATCTATTACCCTGACTTTACACTTCACTTTTCATTAGGGATGCAAAAGCATGCGTCATCCACGGTTCGGATCTGAAGGATCTGACTCAAGAGCAGATGGATGATGTTCTGAAGAACCACACTGAGATTGTCTTTGCCAGGACCTCCCCACAACAGAAGCTTATTATCGTAGAGGGCTGCCAGAGACAGGTACACACACAAACACAAGACAAGCACATAAACCCAGTGCAGTATGTAAGTATAAACAAAGAAACTATAGTACAAAATCAAATAAGCTTCTTTTTGAATTATTCCTTTGTTCTGTATTAAAGAATGCTTAACATTGGGCCTGTTTGAAATCTGTATGTATTTATTATGTCACTGGTTGTCTCAGGGTGCCATCGTGGCCGTGACTGGTGATGGTGTAAATGACTCTCCAGCTCTGAAGAAGGCAGACATCGGTGTGGCCATGGGAATCTCAGGCTCTGATGTCTCAAAGCAGGCAGCTGACATGATCCTGTTAGACGACAATTTTGCCTCCATTGTCACTGGTGTGGAAGAGGGTGAGAGAGAAGGAAGGGGAGAGGAGAGGGAAAAGGGAGAGGAGGGAGAAGAGGGTGAGAGCGAGAAGAGAGAGAAGATAGTGAGTGGAGGGAGGAGGGAGAAGAATGTGAGAGGGAGGAAAAGGAGAGGAGGGAGAAGAGGCTGAGAGGGAGAAGTGGGTGAGAGGGAAGAGAAGGAGTGGAGGGAGGAGAGGGAGAGGAGGGACAGTGAGAAGAAGGAGAAGAGGGTGAGAGGGAGTAAAGGGTGAGAGGGAGGAGACCGGGAGGAAGGACAAGCAAGAGAGAGGGAGAAGAAGGAGAAGAGGGAAGTGACCGTTTCATACATATTCATTGTGATACTGAAAGTGTATTTATTTGTCTGCAGGGCGTCTGATCTTCGATAACTTAAAGAAATCGATTGCTTACACCTTGACAAGCAACATTCCTGAAATCACTCCCTTCCTGTTCTTCATCCTGGTTAACATTCCTCTTCCTCTTGGGACCATCACCATTCTGTGCATTGACCTGGGTACTGACATGGTACGACACACACACATCTACAGTGACGGTACTAACAATAGAGTAAATACAGCATTTCTGCAAATGCACACAAACACACATGCACATATACACACATATAAAACACACATATACACACACAAATGCACACATACACATATACACACACATACTGTACACACAAACACACATGCACATATTCACACACAAACACACACACATAAACATACACATATACACACAAACACACACGGACACACATACACACACATAAACATATACACATACATACACATGGACACATACATACACAAACACTCACACACACACATACACACTGTGGTAAGATGGCCGGTGCAGTGGCGAACTGGCAGCAAAAGAAATGGCAAAACTCTCGAAAAATCCAATGAAGTGTCTTTTTATTTATATGAGCCACCATTCTCACACAGGTGTGAAAGAAGCCAAAGCAAAATTTCCATTGAAAAATCAAAATTTACCAAAAAATAAACAAATAAAAAAAACTATTCAAAGTACAACTCAACACTTAACAAAACACAAAAGGGAATAACTAAATTGTTGGCTACTGTTCCAACAAACACCCCTCTCCCCCTCTGCAGCGTTTCCTTTGTCCTTTAATCATCCTGGTCCCCTCCCTTCAGATTCAAATGGGCCAATAATCTCTACATACAATACATTTATAATCCTTGCATTTTTGATCAGATGACTCCTCCCCTTCAGGATGCTATAACACTGGCTTCCTGTTCGCCTCTTATCAGTCTGTCTGCTCTTCAGGTCCCTGCCATCTCCTTGGCCTATGAAGCAGCAGAGAGTGACATCATGAAGCGTCAGCCCCGTAACCCTCTGCGAGACAAACTGGTTAATGAGCGTCTCATCAGCATCGCCTACGGACAGATCGGTTAGCACACTACAACGCTCCACTATACACTCTACACCCCAGAAGTTTATCATTAAATTACCAATACTCTGTCTCTAATAAAGTTCACAGTCAGTAGTGATGGTTAAAGCAGAAATTACTTTTGAAAAATGTGAAGTATCAAAATCGTTAAAAATAATAATAATAAAAAAAATCTCGTCCATTTGATGTGCTGATTTTATCTTATTAAAATATCCTACATGTACATGCTGCACTGTATACTAGAATAATTTCTCCCTGATGAGCTAACAATTACTTGTCCTGATCTTTTCCTGATCTATGTCCTGTCCTGAACTCTTCAGGGATGATTCAGGCTCTAGGAGGTTTCTTTGCCTACTTTGTGATCATGGCTGAGAACGGCTTTTTGCCCTCGGTGCTCGTGGGCATTCGGCTTAACTGGGACGATCGCTCCAACAATGACCTGGAGGACAGCTACGGCCAACAATGGGTTAGTCATCGGTTTAACACTGCAGAAGACGCCCTGTTCTTCACTGCACTCATGTGTTTACTCTTACTTTCTTTTGAGATGAGCAGCCGAGCTTTTTAATCCAAGAACAAATAGACTATTTAATAGTCTGAATATTCTTTCATTAGTTATGTAACACTAGTGTTGTGTTATGGGGTTAAAACTTTTAGCAGTAACATGCCATGGGGTCAGTATTCAGACCTCATAAGTTTTTTCAGTGTCTTCACAGAGGGTTCAATGTTTTTGCTGTTATTATAGTTCACTGACAATATAAATTGTTTTTCAAATTTAAATTAAAATTAAAAATGTATCACAGAAAGTCTGAAATACCTGAATATCAAACCATAAAGCACTAAACTAAATTAATTTTGTTATTTAGTGATAGATTATTTAAATCTCTTATTATTAACAGTAGGTGTATAAACAAGTAGCAGAATCATTTATTAGTTATTCTTCATCAAAATGTGTAAGGATTATTTAATTTAATTTAATAACTGAGGAATATACCACTGCTTATGGAATCACTAAAGGTGGCAACTCTGCCCTTGGTTTTGTATAGATTTTAAACTGATGGAAAAAATTGCCATTAGTCTAATCAATTTAGAGAACTACTCATTACAGAGGGGAGCATCTCCAGTGTGCAGGCTGATGTTAGCATTTTGGCCATTCTCTCGCCTTCTACCAATATAACCATCTCTCTCGTCTGTACATGTCCAAACCTCCTCTTACGGGTCGTGAAGTCAAAGTGACCACTAGGGGATGACACAGAAACAAGCTTCATTTCATCTTTAAAGCATCAAATCCTCTAAAAACATGAAAAAACCTATTTACCTAGTAAAGATTATACTCTCAATATTTTTTTAAGCCCACACACAAAGCATAATATGATTCACAGACTTCATACTATTTTGGACAACATTTTGGACAAAACTGACCTAGGCGCTAGACCGGTTTTTCCCTTACATTTAGACGTATCCCTTTCTTCACTGGGGTGATATATTCCAAAACAAATAATCCACAAAAATCCACACAGGTCCAAGGAACTGAAATCTTTATCCAAAACGCTTTGGTCGTGCCGCAAATATTCCGTTTGTGTTCCGAAAACTGGAAACAGTAGTGCGCCATCATCTTGTTTTGCCGCTCTAACTTCTCATTGGGGTATTCAAAAATTCTTAATTTACGTCATATTTATAGCCCAGGAGCCAACGAATCAAACAAGCCCTCACTTGAGCCAATCGGTGCTTGTATTGCAGAGATAGATGGCTGGGAAGCCAATGATGTCATGACATCATTTTTGGGAACCCGCCTTTGACTGACAATTACTGCACAATTACGGCAATGAAATGGGCCGGGACCTCTACAGCTCTTTAGCCAATAAGCAGACGATTCCAACGATATTCCAACCCCCCTCTCTGCTCCCTGGATCTGCGTGAACAAGCTGAATTCTTGCATAATCCTTGACCTTTTGTCACTCTCACAGCTCAGGGTGTCAAGTTACAGGCCTGTTTTCACACCAGAGTAGTAGAGAGAGAGTCTCTGCTTGTTTTAGGCCTTTTAAACTGAGCATGCAGCCTTTTAATACAAAGTTATACAGTAAACAAGTACACAAAAACTCTGCACCAGACGACCATGTCCGTAGAAAAATATTTTTATTGAAGCCATTTTTGGGTCTTTTGACTTGAATTTTTTTTTGGTGAATGCCAAGACATGTGGCTATGACCCTCAGTTGTTATTTGGTCCCTAACATGTTCCAGAAAAATAAGATTAATCAGTTTATCAGGTAAACAACCCAGGCGGAAATGAAAACCTTCCATTCTAGCCTCTGTAACTTTGTGCCAGTAAGGCCTAGAATCAATCTGAAACTAGTTTGTCAAAGTATGTGGGAGCTGTACCACTTTTTGTTGGGTAGGTCATGTAGGTGAAAAACCTGCAAAAGGGGGCCAAGGCATAAAGGGGTTAATCTAGTCTCTCTGACCTTGTCCCCAAAACAGCTATCCCTGAGCTATCCCACTGATGTGCTCGTTCCTAATCCTGTCCATCCTCATCACTTCTAAAGAAAACCTCAACATCCTCATCTCTGCTACCTCCATCTCTGCCTCATGTCTTTTCCTCACTGCTAGTTTCTAACCCATACAGCAGAGCTGCTCTCACTACAGTCTTCTACACTTCGTTCTTGTTCATATCTTCTTCTCTCCCTTTTAACGGCGTCCAAAAATGTGACGATTTCAAACGATATTTTAAAACAAGCACTCGCTAAGGAAAACTCATTTCAAAAATAAAATGAGCCCATCACTGAGACTGAACCTGCTGTGGACAAGGAGTGTACTGCTGTTCCTGGTGAGGCTGGAACTACCTCAACAGAGTCAACAAACACAGGTACGCATGATAACGCTCCAAGTCAGGAAGCCCAGCATCAAGTCGCAGAGACAGGTGTTCAGTCCCAACAGGCTCAGCTTCAGGACTATAGTAATTGAGGCAGGACAGTGTAGAATTCTTCGGCATGAGGACAATGGTGGTTGTCTTGAAGCATGCAGGAGCTATGGTGATACTCAGGGAAATGTTGAAGATGTCATTGAAGACATCCACTAGCTGTCCTGTATATTCATTGTGCACCAAGCATAGAAGTCGTTCAGAGCATTTCGGCAGGAGGCATTACTGACACTGGCAGGTAAACTTGTCCTGTAGTTCGTGATTGCCCGGATGCCCTTCCACAACCGCCGGGTGTCTGTGTATTGTCTGGGCGTGTGCACACTTTGCTGCTCTTCTTGTCGCATTTCTGTCGGCAGGAGATAAGCCTGTCTAGCTGAATAGCAGCATCCGGAACTCTGTCGCTGAGCCATGTCTCTGTGAAAACAAAGACACAGCAGTTTCTACATTGGTCAGGAGAGCCGGCCGGCTATGGTTTGTTTTTAGCATGGACTCCCGCCTGCTTGCCACACTTCTGCTTTCTTGACACCGCTTATGGGTGGTTTGACCTGGAGAAGAGATAGCTTTAAATACTTAGGTGTGTTTCTAGGAGATGAGGCAACCACAGGGGGGAATTGAAAGGGGGCCATAGACCATGTCAAAGGTCGAATTGGAAAATGGAAATATGGATAACACCAGAATCGTTACACAGAGGGTAACCATGTCTGCAAGCTTTGATACAAGCTGTATTGGTGTGCTGTATCTACTCAAGGAAGAGGGTGGGCAAGAACTGATACAACTCCAAAGCAGGACATTGGCCTTTTTGTCTGCAATTTATACAGAGACTTCTCAACGGTGCAACAACTTCCAGCTGGCCGGCAGCTGCATGCACCTTACCGCACAACGTTGTTTTACTGCAGATGGACAAGCTTCTCTTTCTTATGGACCTTGCAAAGCTGGACCCTAGCAGGTTACCAGCATTTTATATTTCTTTTTAAAGTTTGTGACTTTTTCACACTGCAGAGGGCCAATAGAACCCACTCTCTTTACTGGCTTCTAGTAGAACTGCTAATCCATGAAACACGGTATGACATTTCAAACAGCATCTTTTCCTGGACTTAGCAAAATACTACAGGTATCAAGGGCAATCATTTTGGTGCACCTAGTAAACCTAGCTGGAGCAGAATTTGAGAACAGAGAGGAGGCATGGAGTCGAAAAGGAAGGACATTCTAACAGCTGAGGAAAGAACACTGCAGCGGGGCAGCTACCCCAAACACCAGAGAACCTTTTTACAGCATAACTCTACAGCTCAACCTGAAGGACTACACAAGACATTTCTTGGAAGCTGGAAAATCTATGGTTTTTGATCTCTCACATGCCACAGGGAAAAGTCTTTTTAATAGAACGGTTTTAGATAAGAGTTGACACACCCTGGTGCAATGTACTGAGTCTAAACACAAGTGTAAAACCAGAATGGAGATCGCTGTATAACCCACTATTAACCAAAAGGGCAGGAGACTTACAGTGGAGAGTTCTGCATGGGGCAGTTGCTGTTAATGCTTTTATTTCTGTTTTAAATCCTGAGGTTGGAACAGAATGTCCTTTTTGTTTAAACAGGGTTTCATGCTTTTACACAATGTCAGACTGAAAAAACTATTTATGATTTGACAGTTGAACTCTTTTAATGAAACCTTTTCACTGGAGGCTTTTACCTTTGGTTTTTAAGTATGTTCATAAGAATCGTTCTACTTAATAGACAAAACTTTAAATCATAATGTTACTGCACTTTTCACAGCTTTTGTCAAGAGTGCTGATTTTTGTTTTTTATAATTCTGTGGACGATCTTGCTGCTTTTGAGATGAGATTAGGTGTGCTTTGTGTTCTGCTGATGAAGGAAAAGTCATTTTTATGTGTGTTTAACTTCCACCTGATCTATAACACTTTTATATGTACAGTAAGGTGGTATTGATTTATATGTTGTGTGTTATTTGCATAACGAAATACATGTCTCTCTCTCTCTCTCTCTCTCTTTCTCTCTCTCTCTCTCCCTCTCTCTCTCTCTCTCTCTCTCTCTCTCTCTCTCCCTCTCTCTCTCTCCCTCTCTCTCTCTCCTTTCCTCTCTCTCTCTTTGTGCATGCATGGTGGAAGAGTGAGTGTGGTGTGTGGAGCGAATTTTTTTCCTTAAAACACCTAGGAATAATTTGTGTGTGTGTGTGTGTGTGTGTGTGTGTATTCCAGCATGCCTGTGCGCACAGGCGGGTGTGTGTGTGTGTGTGTGTGTGTGTGTGAGTGTGTGAGCATGTATGAGCAGCATGGTGTCTCCGAGCACAAAGCTGTTTGAGAGTCTGACTCCATTGTCTCTGCCTCCCGCATGATCAGTGCAATCGTTGTGTTTTTGAACCATGTTGATAAAGTGACTAAACTGGCCCAGAAAGGAATTGTCATTAATATTGAGTGTATGCTGGTTTCTCCCCTCAGTTCCGATGCCAAAAAAGTCATGCTGTCAAATGTCCCTCCTTTTATTATTGATGAGGCGTTGGCAAGTACACACACGATCGTTGGAAGGCAACAGGCGGTGTTCCTCCAAGAGGAACTTTTCTCGCTCCTGAGGAAAGGGGCCATAGAGCATGTTCCCCTCCCTGAGCAGGACTCCGGCTTTTACAGCTGATATTTCGTTATTCCCAAGAAGGACAGGGGGCTGCGTCCGATTTTGGACCTTTGGGCTCTGAACTGTACTCCAGGGCATCCGTGTACTGAATTACCTGGACGACTGGCTCATTCTGTTGAAGGCTATGACGGCCAGTCATTGAGATGCTGTGCCTGCCCATGTGAGGTCAATAGGCCTCAGGTTGAACCCAGTGAAGTGTGTGCTTTCTGCTTCTCAGAGAACCACCTTTCTGGGGGTAGTTTGGAACTCCACCACAATCTCTCCCGCTCGGGTGGATTCCATCTTGTCAGCAGTGAAAGCTATTTGGCTAGGCCGAGGCCTCTCTGTCGCCAAACCCATTACAGCTCTGGCTCAGGGGTGAGGGATTTCATCCTCGCAGACATCCCCTCTGGGTTATAAAGGTAGCTCTGCTCCCGCAAGTCCTAGCCACAACCGAGTGTGCCACAACCGAGTCAAACTTCTCCTACTTGTCCCTCATTGGCTCTCTCGATTTTGGTTTACGGACCTAGTCTCCCTCCTGAGCAGCAACCTCTGGTGCATTGAACACTGTCAGGATCCAGTCGGTACAGTGCTGGAGTTCCTGCAGTCTTGATTTTCTCGGGGCCTGTCCCCATCTGCTTTAAAGGTGTATGTGGCTGTCATCGCTGCAAACCAAGAACCTGTCCTTTGGGAATCCTTTGGTAGGCACCCTCTGGTCTCTCACTTTCTGCATGGTGTCAGGTGGCTGAGGCCTTCCTGGGACTTCTCTGTGGTCCTGGAGGGGCTGCTGGAAGCCCCCTTTAAGCCCATGGAGTCAGCCTCTGAGAAGTTTCTGACCCTGAAGTTCTGCTCCTAGCCTTGGCCTCTCTCAAAAGAGTGGGTGATTTGCAGGCCCTGTTGATCTCCCCGCCTGCCTAGAATTTTCCCCTGGCATGTCCAAGGCTATTCTGCACCCTAGGGCAGGATATGTTCCGAAGGTGTCCAGGATGGTGGGTTGTCCAGTCATCCTGCAGGCCTTCTGTCCCCCACCCTATGAGTCAGCGGAATAGGCTTTGCCCAGTAAGGGCCTTAATGACTTATGTCCACCGCTCTAGCTTGTGGCATAACTCCGCCGACCTTTTTGTCTGTTTTGGGGGCCGGAATAGGGGTAATCTGGTTTCCAAACAGTGCCTGGCGCACTGGGCAGTGGAGGCCATTACTCAGGCACTTGCCTCGCCTCTCGGCATCAGGGCTCACTCTACTAGGGGTATTGCCTTGTCCAGTGCCTTGGCCAGGGGTGTCCCCGTTGAAGATATTTGATGGTCGCAGTCTGCTTGTGCTCTCTCATGGCCTATGGCACAGTCATCGACCAGTGCATGGTGGCCTGGGTATTGGCGTTCCCATAGCATCAGCTCTGATGCAGCGATGAGTTCCCTTGAAAGGGAACTACACCAGGTTACGTATGTAACCCGGTTTCCTGAGAAAGGAACAAGAAGCTGCATCGCTGGCCATGCCTTGGGCATCCTCTCGTGCTTCTTTCAGACAATATGCCTTTATATGGACTTTGTCACGTATCCTTCCCAAGCCATTAAATTGGCATGTGTGCACACAGAACTTCAGACACATCTTCCTCACAGAAGCATTCCCATAGCGACAGGCCTGACGCAGGGTTACATATGTAACCTCGTGTAGTTTTTTACACAAACTCAACAATGTTGTTTTAAACTTCTGCAAAGTTTTTAGTTCTTAGAGGTATAGCTTTAATTGAACGGTAAAAATATAGACCGAAATCACACAGAACTTCATTTAGCTTCCCGTAAGCGCCTGTGGGAGTTGGTAGAGGCGCACAATCTCTGTGACATATGGAGGAATTTAAACAAGAAACAGTACACGTGGGCCCACTGCATAGACAACATGCTTACCCTAGCAAGATTAGATTGATTTTATGGTTTTAAGCATCAGCTGAAGTGTTTTATTTTTCCAGTAGGCATCTCGGATCACTGCATGGTTCAGTGCACCATTGCTAAAAAGAATGTAAAACCTAAGAGTGCCTTCTGACATTTTAACACAGCTCTTTTAGCTAATTATAGAGAGCCAAAGCAAAAATCAAAAGCACAAATCAAAGTATTCTGTCAACAGTACATTCTCAGTGTCACAAGAGACATTGCTAGATCTCTAAAAGCTCTGGAGATAGAAATAGTGGAACTTCAGCATTTGGAGGCCACAGGAAATCGAGGGAATTTTGAAGCTCTCAAAAATAAATTGACCAAAATTAATGACTTGTTAGACACTGCAGCACAGGTGGTGCTGGTCTGCACATGCTTTAAAATTGTTAATGAGATGGATGCTCCTTCTATGTTTATCTTCATTTTAGAACAAAGGAATGGACAGAAAAGATTTATGCATGCTGTGCAAACAGAATCAGGGGATCTCGTGTCAGAGCCCACTGAAATTCTCAGACAATTAGCAGACAATTAGCTTCTATGCAAAGCTGTATAGCAGTGAGCGGTCAGGGGCACAGGTAGTGGAGGAGAGTTTCCTCAAGGACTTGCCAAAGCTCTCAGATTCAGTGGCAAGTAAGTGGACAGGGAGCTGACACTGGCTGAGCTTCAGGAGGCTCTTCAAGGCATGGAGAACGGGCGGGCTCCAGGTATAGATGGTCTCCCTGTAGCCTTTCTGGGCAGTAATAGGGCAGGATGTTCTGGAGGTCCTACAGGACAGTGTGAAAGGTGGTCAGCTCCCATCATGCTGCAGATAGAGCTGTCCTGACCCTGTTGCCTAAAAAGGGAGACCTGACCCACCTGAAAAACTGGCGCACGGTGTCACTACTGCGAACTGACTGCAAGCTGCTGTCAAAAGCATTAGCATCGAGACTGACGAAAGTGATCAGATCATTCACCAGGACCAGATGTACTATGTGCCTGGCAGGTCGATTTTTTGACAATATATATCTAATTCGTGACACCTTGGACATCTCCAGGCTATTGTTCTTAAAGACCGGTCTGATTTTCCTAGACGAGGAAAAGGCTTTTGACTGGGTTGAGTATGAATACTTGTGGAAGGTGCTGGAAAGTTTTAGGTTTAGACCATAGCCATGATCAGGGTGTTGTACAGTGAAATTGAGAGTGTACTGAAGGTCAACGGTGGTTTATGTGCCCCTTTTATGTGTACAGAGGGATCAGGCAGGGCTGTTCACTCTCAGGTATGTTGTACTCTCTGTCAGTTGAACCTCTTTAAACCCTTCTGCAAACCTTTTCTGCATTCCTAAGCAAATTAGGACTTGACCTTGTCTGTTTTGACTGCTTATAAAAAATGAAGTATATATGATAGCCTTTTTTTTCACCTTTTTTTTCGAACTTGTTTCCAACATATATTTTGAAAAAAAATGGGTAATATTTGTATAATAAACCTCATTAATATACAGAAATGCCTCATTTTTTAGAAAAAAAAAACAGAAATTTTGAATTATTTTCACTATAGGCACAAAAGTTAATGCGCAATTACAGGCTGGTATATTTCAAAGCCAGGAGATTGTTTTGAAACCATTTTGACCATTTTCAATGTCAGTAAATAATAAAACCTGTTTTTACCAGGTCAAATTGACTTGAATGCGTATAAATCAAAAAATTACATTTGTGAACATTTTACACTTATGTAATGTCTATTTTGCCTACCAGTCTGATGCAATCTGATCACCCAAAAACGTGCTACACACACACACACACACACACCACTCAAAAACATGGCATAATTTCTTGTGAATAAAACTTCCTTTACACCTCTTATGCTTTTTTATTATACTTTTTTATTATTATACTTAATTTATAAACAATAAACCTCATGAAATTATGCCAGGTCAAAGCTGACTGATGCAACTAAATTCATAAATAAGAGAGAGGATACAAATATGATTTGAATATGAATATGGAAACACAATGTGTGTGTGTGTGTGTGTGTGTGTGTGTGTGTGTGTGTGTGTGTGTGTGTGTGTGTGTGTGTGTGTGTGTGAGTGTGTGTGTAAAGCTTGTTGGTAGAAGAAGAAGAGAAGAGAAGATATTGTCCCCAGCTGGAAAAATGCATACAACAAGTGTGAAATATTTACAATATTTATTTAAATAATTTTTTGTTTGTTTGTTTGAGGGCCAATGAATTGCAATGCCCAATGCTTGTGTGTGTGTGTGTGATTGTGGGTGTGTGTGTTTGTGTGTCTGTGTGTATGTGTGTGTGTGTATGTGTGTGTGTGTGTAAAGCTTGTTGGTAGATCAGATTTTACCCCTAGCTGGACAAATGCATATAACAAGTGTGAAATATTTATAAATGAGTCAAAAGGTCAAAAGTGTGACCTATTGCCCCACTAAATGTGGCGGGATCAAATTGACCCCATGCTCTTGAGGAGGAAAGTATTTATTTTATGAACACATAGTTCAATGAAAATAGACAAAATTAAATTTACATGCAAACAACATTTGGAACAATCCTGGTAAATTTCAGGCAAATATGTTGAAGAAAACCCAAGTTTTGACACATTAAACTTTCCAGCGGGGTCAAATTGTCCTGTCTACAGGAGGGTTAAACAAGTTAAGGAGTCATCTCTCTGGTTTTAATATTCCACATGTTATTGCCACCATATGCTTGTCAGCTTACACAGATGACTTGGTAGTCGCGTAAAACACAGTGCAATGCAAAGTTTTTAACTGCCACTTTAAAGGACTTTCAGATTTTACCTTCTGCCAAGGTCAACTGGGGTGAAAGTGAAGCCATTTTAGTTGGGGAGTGGGGAGGTGGGCAACCTTCACTGCCAGGATGCTCAGCGTGGAAAAGAGGCGGATTCAAATACTTGGGTGTCTACCTGGGGAGCAATGAGTTTTTACATAAAAACTGGGTAGGTTCTGTAGAGCATGTGAAAGGCAGACTGAGCAGGTGGAAGCAGTTAGTCTCAAATATGTCCTACAGGGGGCAAACACTGGTCATCGAAAACCTCACCGCGTCGTCACACTAGCACAAGCTAGCCTGCGTTAATCCTCCACCAAACCTGCTGGCGAACATGCAGGCCCTGCTGTTGGATTTCTTCTGGGACAACCTACACTGGATTCCTCAGAGTGTTCTCCATATGTCAAAAGAGGAAGGAGGGCATGGGCTGGTCCAGCTGTCCAGCAGAGCTACAGCATTCTGCCGTTCATTCAGAGACTCCTCACTGGACCAAGAAACTTAGTATGAAGAGCCAGTGGATTGTTATGCACAGTTGCAGGACTAGGACTAGACTCATTTTTCTAGAATCTGGAACGTTTTTAAAAAACAGAACAAAGGTTATCAAACATTACACTGGTTGCTGGAGGAGCCTCTGATGTACGGCAGGTGACTGGACATCTCCAGTGTGACCATCCCTGCACTGTCCAGAACTCTAGTCTCCTCTGGCATTGTGATGCTCCAGGAGCTCCTGAACATCACAGACTTGTCGAGGGCAGAGGACCTGGCATCGTGTATGAGACTGAGGTCCCTGTGTGTTGTCAATCAGCTCCTACACCATTGGAGATCTGCACTAACATCAGAGGACTGCTGGACTATAAACACACAGAGGCTGGTCCTGCAGAAGATGAACCCTTTCCCCAGCTGAACATCGCTCCTGACCTCAACGGGTGTGAGGGCCCCCTCCTGGAGTGCCGGGGTGAAGGGGAGATGGACTTTGGGTCAGTGACAGGGAAGCTGCTCTACAGAGCCTGCGTTAAGGTTTTAAATAAGAAAAAACTGTCCTTTCTGTTCACAGAGAGAAACAGTTTTTCATGCTTTTATTCACTGTTCCGGGTTGCAGTCACTGTTTGTGTTTTTACGGAGCATTTAAAGGTTGTTTTATGTTGATTTTTACTGTTCAGTGTTTTATTTTTGGTTTTAAATACTGAAGCAAAGGTTCAGGTGCCAACTGGTTAACTTTATCCTCGATCAAGCGAAGATGGCAATATACCTGAGCCGGAAAAAACAGATTACACAGAACACTGACTATGAGGCCACAACGATACTAAAAAGGCTGATAAAATTAAGAATTTTAATTAATTTTAATTTTTACATAAGTATGAATGATGTGGATGTGTTTAAATGTGTGTGGTGTTGGGAGAACTAAACTTTGCACCAGAGTTAAACTAATCACTCATGTTTTACTCAATTATGAAACCATCTTAACACATATTTACTTATTTATTTATTCATTTTTTACGTCACCCTGAATTTTTATGATATGTGATATGAAAAAGTCTCTCTCTCTCCCCTTCCCTCTTTCTCTCTCTCTGTCTCTCTCTTCCTCCCCACCCCCACCCCTCTCTGCCCCCCGTCCCCCCTCTCTCTCAGACCTATGAGCAGAGGAAAATCGTGGAGTTCACTAGTCATACAGCTTTCTTTGTGAGCATTGTGGTGGTTCAGTGGGCTGATGTCATAATCTGCAAGACTCGTCGCAACTCTGTGTTCCAGCAGGGCATGAAGTCAGTGTCTCTTCTCCTCCATCCCTCCCTTCACTACCTTTATTTTTCCTACTGTCTATCATAATTTTATCTCATTTTGAAATAAATCCTTTTGCCTGCTGCTCTAAGTCCCTGTTCTCTAAGTCTCTGTTCTCTAAGTCCCTGTTCTTTCTGCAAGAAAATATAAAGTCTCAGATTTTGTGTTTGTCTTTGTTTAAATGTTTTTTAATGTCACATTTTTCCCCTTCACTCAGGAATAAGATTCTGGTCTTTGGCCTTTTTGAAGAGACAGCTTTGGCCGCCTTCCTTTCCTATTGCCCTGGCATGGATGTGGCCCTTAGAATGTACCCACTGAAGTAAGTGACACACACACACACACCCACACACACACACACACAAAATCATCTTTCAATGATTTCTGGAAACACAAACCATGCACTGAAGCTGTGAGTCACTATTTCTCTCTAGTGGTGATGTGTATTGCAAAATGGAGAAAGAATATAGAATATAAATATTTTACTCTCTCTCTCCCTCAGGCCCAGTTGGTGGTTCTGTGCATTTCCATACAGCTTCTTAATCTTTGTTTATGATGAAATTAGAAAACTCATCTTGCGCAGAAACCCAGGAGGTATGGACAACACACACCTACACACACAGAACACACACACGTACACACACACACACACACATACACACACACACACACACACACACACACACACACACACAAACAAAATTATGTTCAATGATATTATAAATGTATTAAACCTTTGTCTGTCTGTCTGTGCTCCACAGGTTGGATTGAAAAGGAGACCTACTATTAAATCTTCATCTTCTTCCTTTACTTTTCATTCTGACCCTATTTGCCCACATAGTTTCTTTCTCTCTCTCTCTCTCTCTCTCTCTCTCTCTCTCTCTCTCTCTCTCTCTCTCTCTCTCTCTCCTAAGAGAATAAGCAAAACCATAATTACACCCTGTCCTATTACCTAATTTCTAGTTATAAAGTAAATTAAGAAAAAGATCCCAATAATGTGTGAAACTCAACAGTTATAGAGAGAATGAGAGAATGCTCTTTTCTCTTCCTTCACACTTTTTTTTTTACTGTGACCGAAACACTACCGCTGATTTTTTGACAGTCTTTTTTTCTCTGTGCTGTTTATTGAAAACATTCAACACTGTCAATGTTGTACTGAATACTAGTGACACTGATGATTCCTGTCGTAATTCAAGTCGTGACCAACTTAGGACACACATGTCCTGTGCACACACTGCCATTTATTTTTACCCCTTAGACGCAATGTTTGTGCTCCTTCGCTCTCTCTTTTATTCTCTCTCCCACCTCCTTCTCTACACACTTCTTGTTTTCTCTGCTGAAATATAAGTGTAATGAAACAACAGCTACTGCCTTTCAGTCATCAAATGAAATGATGAGTCTCTGGTCTATTACTGTAACTTCCCCCAACCCTGCGGCCTCTCTCTTTCTGCCACTGTGTTGTTGTTGTTTTGTTATTTTTCTGTTCAGAGTTGCTCTGAGTGCTGTCTTTTTTCCCTTCTTACATGACAAGCACACTGCCATCCTTCCGATCCCAACCGACACTTTCCCTCACCTCCTCCTGCTCTGACCTAATGTCCCTCTCTGTCTGTATGTTTGTGTGTGATTACCCACAAGTCCCTCCACCTCTCTCACCACTCCCTCTCTCCTTTCAAGAAATGAAGAAAATACAATCTTTGTGTGTTTTAGGAATCCAGTTTCATTCTTTAAAGTAAGTGAGGAAAATATATGAAAAAAAAAAAAAAATAAGGCTATAAGGCTATGTACCTTACCTTCAAAAGAGCAGCAAGAAAATGAAATAAAAAAGAAGAACCTTCTCTTTTTTCAGTTTGGTGTTGATTTGTTTGTGTGTGTGACCTTAATGAATTGCTCAGTTTTAGATAAAAGTATTAAGTACTGTAGTCTGTGTAATTCATAGTGTTTTAGACTTTATATTGTTCACATGTAAATTAGGACCAGGACATGATGATGATGGTGGTGGTGGTGGTGGTGGTGTAGTGATAAACGTAGAATTCAACATCATGGTGTTCTTTCTTTATGTCAAGTTATGTGCTTTATGCTGCAGATGTTTTTTTTCCTTTACAACTGAAAAGAACGGTAGTGAAACATGACGTTAGAGAGAAAGTTGGGAAATTTGCTAGAACGTTTACTTAAAATAAAAAAACATTATTTAAAAAACTGACTTTCACCTGGCATTGTTTGTTCTTTAAAAGGTAGACTACTCACACACACACACACACACACACACACACACACACATTTTTTTTTAATTGAAGGAATATGGCACAATTGTGACTTTTCTTTGTGCCTGAGGTCATCCATAGAACAGATAGATGTTTGAAAGACATCCACAGCCCAGACATTCCACATTAATGTTTCTCTTGTATAATAAGACCAAAATCTAAAATTTTGTTCTATAGTTGGTGCAATTTCAACATCCCCACAGTATCACATGGTGTTGGTGTCGTGTTAAGAGTTAAAGTTTGGACTCTTCAGTGGAAAACTCTCTGTGTTCCATGGGTGATGTATCATGGCTCACCCCGAGCTCTGACCCTGACCTCCAAAGTAGGTAGATATACAGTAATGTAGATCTATAATGTAGATGTGACAACAATGAAGGCTTCTTCCTCATCTTTTGTGAGAACTTTAATAGCTGCTTCAAAACATCCCAATCTCAATTATGATTTTTGTGAAACACCACATTCAAGTTTAATTTAAAGGTACCAACACACTAAGGAAGAAACTCATGCACCTCAATGACAGGGCACCAAAACACACAAGGAGTGATGTACAAGGTCCAGTGCAGTGAGGTGTTTAGAACCCAAGACTGGAGAAACAAAACAACCACTACATAGGAGGATGTACCAACACAGAAGGATCAACACCTCAGGACCAGAATCACCAGTGTATCTTCATCAGAAGGACCAAGGACACACATCTGAGGACAATAAGGTCTATAACTTAGACAGAGAAGACAGATGGTTTGAGAGAGGAGTGAAGGAGGGAAGTCCAGATGGGAGTAGGGTCCAGAAGGAGTATGTCTGCATGGGAAATATTCTCTGAGCAGAGGTGGAGGTCTTCTAAAATGTCTCCTATTTTTCATGCTACCCTTTCATCCATCCACAAGAAGATTAAGGCCTGTGATCAGTCTGTGATCGTTACCCCAATGCTTCAATACTCTCCTTCTCTGGGGTCATTACACCTCGTTCTATTAACAAGAGTATCCAGAGAGGACAGGATCATTGACTCTGACAGATACATTTTTGTGAAATCGTGCTAACTTCCCTCAGACTGATGAAGCTGCTCAAACAAACGGTGAAACATTTCAATCTTAGAAAGAAGACCAGTTCAGCACTGTTCTGGCATATGAAACAGCACAACATAAACACAAACATATTGTTCTTTGTAAGTAACCACAATTAGCTGTAAGTAGGTGGGGATACATCAGTACCTCATAACTGCGTGCATGGTTTCACACAAAACTTCTACAGGACATCTACAAAGCCATGCTACTCTCTTAATTCGCCACTGGAGGGCAATGTTCATAATTATTTCCACATAAAAAATATATCTCAGAAAAAATAGGACTAATGTAAAATTACTTTTAATCCTTAAAACATTACCTTTTGAACCGTTTAACTGAGCCACACCCAAATTTAAATACAATTCAAATATAATATTTACTACTTGAGTATGAGATTTGGCCTAAAATCGGTGTCAAATTATTTAAAAATTATTCAAGAGACTTTCAAGCAACAATGGCACCACATGCTAATCAAATCAAGTAAAGTGGAGTTTGATTCTTTTTATATGTTCATATATGGCTGTTATTGTGCCTTAAACACTAGAAGGAAGGAGACAGCGGTAAAAATACTGTTAGGAATTTTCCAGTTAGACTCAACCAGCATTTCTTTTTTGATGAACAGAGCAGCAATCAACTTCACACATGGATACACACACACGCACACACATACACACACACACACAGGCATACAAACACACACTCACTCACTCATTTTCTACCGCTTTATCTGAACTACCTCTGGTTACGGGGAGCCTGTGCCTATCTCAGGCGTCATCGGGCATCAAGGCACAAACACACACATTAAACAAATTTACCAACATGCCTTTAGGGCACCTCTCTGCAGCATTATAAAGTATGTGCGTGCACACACAGACACACACAGGCACAAACCCACACAGACACAGACACACAGACACACACACACACACACACACACACACACACACACACACACACACACACACACACACACACACACACACACACACAGAGACCACTCCCTTTGTCAGTTGTCCTCCCCCTCCTGTAATCTCTCTGCACCCCCAATTCTCTCTCTCCCTCTCGCTCCACTGTTCTGTGTGATAGAATATCGATCGCTTGCCTTCTCTCAGCAGAAGGGGGGAAAGGGGGGTATATGGTCAGATGTGCTCCAAGGTCGTCTCCCAGGCAACTAGCGGATGGGTCACAGGGTTGCCATGGTGCCTAGGTCGCCAAGGTCACACGCTGGGGGAGGGGGTCATCAGAGTGGCCAGTAATCTTTGGGTGAGTATTAGTGGATATGAGGTTGCTGTGTGTGTGTGTGTGTGTGCGTGTGTGTGTGTGTATGTGTGTGTGTGTGTGTGTGTGTGTGTGTGTGTGTGTGTGTGTGTGTGTGTGTGTGTGTGTGTGTGTGTGTGTGTGTGTGTGTGTGTGTGTGTGTGTGGTGTCAAAGAAACATATTGACATTTACAAACCAAACAGAAAAATAAACTGAAAAAAAAAAGAATCAGTTCAGAATGAATCACAGATTCACATGGAAATTCAATGTCCCCAATTAAAATGCCAAAAATCCAAAAATATTTCAATAGAAAATTGTAGATAGACAGACAGACAAATAGATAGATAGATAGATAGATAGATAGATAGATAGATAGATAGATAGATAGATAGATAGATAGATAGATAGATAGATAGATAGATTGATAGATAGATAGATAGATAGATAGATAGATAGATAGATAGATAGATAGATAGATAGATAGATAGATAGATAGGTTGTAGGTGTGTAATCAGATGTGTTTCTACATCAATACTAAGAGAGAGTCATCACGTTTATGTTGCTATTGAATGGATGTTTCTCACACTGGAGAAGAGAAATCCTTCCTTCAGATGGTGTAAAGATGCTCAACAAGATGATCAGACAATTTCTTTCTGAAATCTCTTATGATAAAGTCAGAACTGTGTTGATGCACGAGGAGTACTGCATGCTGAAATACTCAAATTCCTCTTAATCTCGTCTTTTGAATCTTCTTTACTTTCAGAAATAAAGAAGGAATCGTGCAACAGGTGTCTGTGTAAATGAAATGCTGATATACTGTAGAAAACGTTTAACATTGCAGTTCTGCGGTGTGACCAGTAGATGGTGTCAAAGTACCTCTATCGAGGAATGAAGACAAAACAAGTAATGATTAAAATTTAAAAAAAAATCTAATTTCATCATATTATTTAAAGACTTTATAGTTAGCTCTTAAAGGGGAGTGGAGGGTCGCTGATGTTTTCAAAACTAGATAAACAAAAAATGAAATTAAAAAATGACTAATAAAAGTAAAAAGTCAAAAAATAAAAAGTAATTAAAAAAATGACTCATAAAAAATAAAAAGTCAATAAAAACCCAGTGAGCCCAATGAGGAGTGGAGATACATCAGGTATTTATGCCACATGCTGTATATATAACCTACAGAACAGTTTTCACATAATGCTTAGAAAGATTTATACAACCAATTTAGATGTAAATCAATTCCCAAAACAGATGAAGCTTTAACAATATATATATATATATATATATAT
>NC_062524.1:14070974-14088474 GCF_022655615.1 Tachysurus fulvidraco | reverse complement strand
TCACTGCATCTTGCCTTGTCTTGCAAGGTTTATTCTCTCTCTCTCTCTCTCTCTCTCTCTCTCTCTCTCTCTCTCTCTCTCTCTCTCTCTCCCCCCCTCTCACCGTGTAAGCAATAGAGAGGACGCTGTTAAACATTTTTCTTCTCTCTTAATTGTTTTGACTTGTGCCATTGGCATCCCGATTAGAGCCCATTGATTTCCTGGTGCTAAGTGCATTGATTTCTACATTTCTTATTGATCTCGGTTCTAAATCTACCCACACATGGTCTCACTGCACACAAAGTGACTGAGAGAGAGAGAGAGAGAGAGAGAGAGAGAGAGAGAGAGAGAGAGAGAGAGAGAGAGAGAGAGAGAGAGAGAGAGAGAGAGAATCAGTTAAGGGTATTAGATTAAACTTGTTTGGATTGATCGACAAGGAGAAATTGAATGTTAAGGATGTGTTTAATAGATTTTATTGATAAAGAATATAAAAGAAAACTGTTAGATTAATGGACTTCAAACTAAACTTTGGTTATATTTAAACAAACTGGCAAACAATTCTTATTTATATATATATATATATATATATATATATATATATATATATATATATATATATATATATATATATATATATATATATATTGTGCTACTTCCATGAACACAAACACACAACACAAGCACAGCATGCTACAGCCTATTCACTCATTCTCTGCCTCTCTACCACATGTGTTACATGTGTTGCAACTTATAAACACACACACACACACACACACACACACACACACACACACACACACACACACACACACACACACACACACACACACACACACACACACACACACAATTTCTCTCTGTTGCCAAGCTCCCAGACTGAACCACCACTCTTATCCTTTTCTCGTGTTGATGGAGGCTCACATACTACAGAGGCTACAGTTTCACTTGGTTTTGATTGTGGCAACACTGCACAGCCCCAAGGCCCCACAGTGCACAGCCCCACAGTGCACAGCCCCATAGTACACAGCCCCACAGTGCACAGCCCCAAAGTGCACAGCCCTGAAGCCCCACAGTGCACAGCCCCACAGTACACAGCCCCACAGTGCACAGATCCACAGTGCACAGCTCCTGATCACACCCTAACAGTGTATGGTATTTGTAGGAGATCTTTTTATGCTAAAGCATACAAACTGGAAGCTGTCACAA
Organism: Tachysurus fulvidraco; assembly: GCF_022655615.1. Lineage (NCBI taxonomy): Eukaryota > Metazoa > Chordata > Actinopteri > Siluriformes > Bagridae > Tachysurus > Tachysurus fulvidraco. Next base: position 14,087,289 of record NC_062524.1, on the reverse strand, counting down.
AATAGGGCATCTATAGCACACAATAACATGCTGTAATGTAAACCTACAGAAAATCAAATATATCAGAATGTTTTATTTTATATTACATATCAGAGTGAGACAGAGTAATGGTGATGGGCTGATTTTACTTACAGTATAGCTGAGGAATACGAGTGCAAGCTCCAGATATTTGCACAGTCCACTTTCCAGCATTCTGAGGTTATACTGATGGCAGAGAATTTGTCAGTGAGCTAAAGGTGATGAAGAAGCCACACCATAAATGCACAAAAATGACTGCAGCTAGTTGAAACAGTCATACCATAATGTCAAGCCCACGGCCAACATAATGGATATGTATTAGAGCTATTGGCAGAAGTCGAGCTGCCTATTGACAATGTGTCAGCACTGATCATTAGGCCACAGCGACTGTGTGTTTGTTTGTGTGTGTAGTGTATAGTGTTAGCTACATGATAGTGTGAATGTGGGCAGTGATATAATTGTAAGCTGCTATTGATTGGGGCACTTTGTTATGGATGAGAGGGAATTTAATTCAACCAACTCATTTGTCAACATGGCATTGCTATTTAACAATGAACTCTGCCTCACACTCTGTTTCTGAAACACACACACAGCAACAAATAGTACAACCTAGAAATAATAATAATAATAATAATAATAATAATAATGTTGTCAAAGTTGTGTTACTATCGTTACTATTGATGTTATTATTATTGCTGTTACTATTTTTTATTTTTATTTTTTTCAAGAATAAGTTTAAGCCCTTCTGTAAATGTCTGAGCTCGTAAATGCTGTACATTATTCTGGGTTTTGTGGATATTACTTTGTTCAGTGATGAGCAACGAGTTGGCCATTGAGCCTTGAGCCTGGTGTGGTATGAAATGTCAGAAGTGGGGTGTGTGTGTGTGTGTGTGTGTGTGTGTGTGTGTGTGTGTGTGTGTGTGTGTGTGTGTGTGTGTGTGTTGGAAGGAGAAAGTATTTGGCCAAACTCTATCTTCAACCTACCTTCCTTCCCTCTCTACGCGATAGGCGCACAAAACACACTATACAAGAAATAATTGCTTTTGTCTGGAAGGAGTTTGGATGGAGGGGGCTGCCCCTTCTGCCTAGGGGGGATCGGGATGGACAACTAGTCGCTTCTCCATATTTCCTCCTTTTCTCTTTCCTCCTGTGTGCTGGACACAAGGATGTCATCTGTCAAACAGAGGAGGTGGCTGTGGGTGGGGGTGATTTTAGGGAAGGGGTTGGGGGGTTTGGGGCAGAACACATATCTTTGTTGCACTAGATAAGAGCATAAAATGAGCATACAGCATTTTATCCGAATAATCTAAAGCTTATTACTAATGACATAATATTTTAATCACGATTTTGGCTTTTGTCCTGAACAAATCGTTTACATCTAGTCATTAACAATACAACCATTTTTATGAGAAGGGAATCATAATTGATCGATATGTCATTAAAAACAACCGCAGGACGAGAGAGAGAGAGAGAGAGAGAGAGAGAGAGAGAGAGAGAGAGAGAGAGAGAGAGAGAGAGAGAGAGAGAGAGAGAGAGAATGGAGCTGTACGCTGCGATTTTCCCGTATTGATTGTAATGTTTAGCGTATAGATTTTTCTATTTTAAAAATCTATGTCGGCAATAATCTGGAGTATAAATGTGCGGTGCAGATTGTAGATTTGTGGACTGGGATGGACGGAAGGAGGGGAAATACGAGAAAGTGGGCGAGAGAGAGAGAGAGAGAGAGAGAGAGAGAGAGAGAGAGAGAGAGAGAGAGAGAGAGAGAATGAAACGACACACTGCTCTTTCACGTCCCACCTACGAGCCGCATGAAACTTTTGTGGCACAAACTAGAAGCCACCAATTTCACACACACACACACACACACACACACACACACACACACACACACACACACACACACACACACACACACACACACACACACACACACACACACATGGTGTGGAAAATGTGCGCATAATCAGCTATCGATTAGCGGATCACCGCAATCATCTGAGACATCATAATGAAGCGTAATCAAGAGATCAATACAGACGAGAGCCTGGCTTTATATAGCATTAGTAACAGGGGGAAATAGAGGGGGAGAGAGAGAGAGAGAGAGAGAGAGAGAGAGAGAGAGAGAGAGAGAGAGAGAGAGAGAGAGAGAGAGAGGTTGGTTGCAGGAGGCGGACAGAGCGCTTTCCGTACTGCTGGGATGCACACAGCGCGAGCTGGCGGCCTTGCCAAAATATCTCTCTCTCTCTCTCTCTCTCTCTCTCTCTCTCTCTCTCTCTCTCTCTCTCTCTCACACACACACACACACACACACACACACACACACACACACACACACACACACACACACACACACACACACACATAAACACACAGACGGATGACGGGATAGTCAAAGAACCATTTCCTCGTGAATCGGTACCGTGCTGCTTCTTCAGTCTCTGTTAGCTTTAGAGAGAGAGAGAGAGAGAGAGAGAGAGAGAGAGAGAGAGAGAGAGAGAGAGAGAGAGAGAGAGAGAGAGAGAAATGTCCAGTTTATTGTATTTGTTTATTTATCGCTTGCGTTTAATTTTTGCTCCGTGATGACAGAAAGTGAGAGATGCGACTTTACTCCGGTTTGAAGCTGAATTATTAGACATTTTTAGATTTACTGTAAGAATGTTGACGTGCGCGTGCGTGTGTGTAGCAGAGAACCAAACCTGGTCAACCAAAGTATGGCTTTAAACAGCGTTTTCTTTGCGGCTCTATTGCAGTTTTTGCTGACTTGTACAAGACGGCGGCACCGGATCCGTTTGTGTGCACACCTGTATTGAGGGGTAGTGACAGGGCAGATGTAAAAGTCGGTGTAACGGTGCTCACTGTACAGATACACTCATTACCTTCCGTAGCATAAATAACGAGCTGCCTGATGCTCTTCCTGTCTAGTTTTCTGTTTGCTCGTCTTCAACTCAAGCCCACACACTAAAGCAAAACACCAGCGCGAGCGCACCGATGTAACAATGACACAAAGGCACAACACCAAAAGTAAAAAGGCGCAGTAAAGCCGGCGCACAAACCCGTCCATGTACCACAAAAGTAAGACCAACAAGAGCAACCAAAGAAGAAGAGGAGAAGGTAAAGGAAGAAGGACCGAAAGCAGGAAGCTGTAAAGCCACGCGCAGCGGCGGATCATGTTCGTTCCTCTGCCGGTGCCGTTAGTGCTGCAGAGAGCTGCTCCCGACCTCTGGCGCCTAAAAGCCCCGCTGTCTCTGCGCTCCACACACGGTAAAAGCCCTTCCACTCTGCACTTCACACAGCTACCGACATGCGTTCTAGTCATTTGGGGAAACAACATTTACTTAGAAATTTCAGCTTAAAAAACAAAAGCTTATTTTGTTATTAGCGACGCACAATCATCTCTGTTCCATTTCACACGAGTCCGACTTTTATTACCCTGCTCAAGGTGGACACGGCTCTCGTCCATCATTTATTCGTTCTGTCTATTCGGTGTCTTCGTTCTCATTTCCCGCCGCTCTGACTCAGGCTGCGCGCGCGCTTGTCCGGTCGGGAATATTCATGCTAATGTATCGATCCCGTCGGGATCAATAAGGGCACCGCGGGAGCGCACGAGACACGGAGGGTGAGAATTTAACGACGTCGCTGAAAAGAATCCTACGGAGACCCTGAAGGGACTTTTGAGAGAAAAAAAATCTAGTGAAAACGTAAATTATCTCATGTGAATGCAATAATCTTCCGTTTTCCTTTTGAGAATTTAAGTGGAATCCAAGCAAGAACTTTACACCCTCTTCATATATACGTATAACTAACAAATAGCCTACGAATGATCTCATCCATACAGGACAATTTAACATCTCACGCGCTTTTTAAGTGTTTTTTTTTTTTTTGCACAGATCCCTTCAGGTTCTCGTCAGAAATTTAAGAGAAAACTGCGCGACTATAATTAAGACATTTGTCTTTTTTCTTTCCTTTCTTTTTTACTCTATATTTTCCATCGTGCCGGTGTTAACCCTTCCCACACCAGCAGGTTTTGTTTAGGCGATTAACTGGATGTTGGAAGTCACATTTCTTAAGACACCATAGAGTTTTATTAATAACACCATTTAAAAAGCACGACTTGAGTTCCCACTTATAACGCAGCTCTCATCACTCTGTGATCCTCCCACTGCTGGGGTGAGAAGGGGCACCTCTGAATTTCACCACAAGAAATGCACTTACTGATATTAACAGACTAATTTGGCCATGATCCAGATGTGGCCGCATGCTGATGTGTTTTCTCAGTGTGTTAAATAGGGTTTGTTTGGTGGAGAGATGCCTCTCTTTAGATGAGTATGTAGGCACCGACCTCAGACTTTAGAGAGCAGTTGGCTGAAATGTATTGGCTTTGAATTCAGAGGTGAAAGTCATCTAATCAGATATAATAAGTAATATAGGAAAAAAACATGTTGATTTTTAATATATGTGTTTACTTGTGAAATCTCTCTCTCTGTGTGTGTGTGTGTGTGTGTGTGTGTGTGTGTGTGTGTGTGTGTGTGTGTGTGTGTGTGTGTGTGTGTGTTCCATTCATGCCTGGGTTTGGTGCAAGATGTGTTTTGCAAATAATTTCATCATAAATGAAGCTAATGTTTGTCCTCTGTATCCAGAATGTCATGACACTTGTCCCTTCACTGCTGTATTTTTGTGGATGTTATTTCACTACATTATTAATGAACATAAATAATCACCACACTTTTGGTACCTATTTATGTAGATGTTCTTATCTTATTTTGCACTGTACCTTTTGAAAGCGGGTGGTTAGAATATATGGTTTATATTTTTGTTGAAAAATCAGACAGCGAATGAATATTTTTGGAATGTGAGATGGATCATAAGCCCCGGTTGTGGACACCAGACAGCTCTGAATGGAGCGCTTGCTTTTGAACAGGCGATGAGATGCTGAACGAATGTGCGGTTTGTTCGAACACACACCCATATGAATCAAAGTTAAGAGAAGTGCTAAAAACTCCACTCAATGGTTTTCATGATCACAACACCGGTTACATGTAATAATATTTTTAATTTTATTCTATTGGGTATTTTGTTCATTAGAGAGTGAGGCCTAGACTAGGGATTTATGGACCAAGAGTTTTGATTGTTAATGTGTCTGAACTATGATGTGTGTACAACATGCGATCAATGTAAACATGAACCCAGCAGAAGCACAGAGTCTTAATGGAAGCCTTTGATACAGACAGGATATGAGGTGACGAAATCCAGTTGTGACCCTTTGCTCAAAGTTTAATATGTATCCTCCAGCTTTTGACCTTCTGCTCTGAACATGTATTCTGCTTCTATCACACACACGCACGCATGCACGCACACACGCACACCACACACACACAGACACAGTGTCACCTTCTCTGCCTTTACCAGTGAGAGTGAGTAGGAAGGTAAATAGCACACTTTGTGCTCAGCACCTGACAAGATGTGTGTTTATGTGTATTTGTGTGTTTATGTCTGCTTGTGTGTGTTTATGTGTATTTGTGTGTTCATGTGTATTTGTGTTTGTGTATTTGTGTGTTCATGTGTGTTTGTGTGTTCATGTGTATTTGTGTGTTTGTGTGAATTTGTGTGTTTAATTAACCTGCAACTCGTATTGATTATAGAACACATACAGGCTTGTGCATGCTTAGCCGTTTTAGTTTGTGTATGTGTGTGTGTGTATAGATCGGATTTGTTCAGGAGTGTTGGCTAGTCACAGTGCTAACATGATTGTGAATGACAAAATGTCCACCAGGGTTTGTTAGAGACATAATGGGGAATCAATAGACACAACAGAGATGTCAATACAACACGCTTTATTGCATTAAGCTACTTCTTCCATCCCCGTCCCAACACCTACACTGTGCCTCTCCACCTCTCCACCTGAGATGTGAATACATACACACAGACATTTCCATATCAGTGTTTTTGTCCATCATTCTAGCTTACTTATTTTCTATCACAATGACTTTCTGTCTTTCTGCAGTTTAACACACACATTATGGTTCTCTAACATGTTTAACATTCTCATGTAAGGCCTCCCACTGAGCACCTGGATCTCCTGATCTGACCCATCTCTATCACTCCTTCTCTCTCTCACTCTTGTGTATCCATGGAGACATTCATAGTCCATTAAGAATGTGCCAATAAAAAAACATGCAGGTAAACACATTCACTCCCACAGAAGCATGACCTCACTAGCACCACGACCATCAGCAACAAAATGGACCTCATTTTAGCACTGTGTATTTGTCTTTAACAGACTTTGTCTGGCTGGACATCAGGAATGGATCCTGTTTTTTTTATTCCACTGCAAATTTCTCTCTCTCTGTCTTTCTGTCTCTCTGTCTCTGTCTCTCTCTCTGTCTCTCTCTCTCTGTCTCTCTCTGTCTCTCTCTCTCTCTCTCTCTCTCTCTCTCTCTCTCTCTCTCTCTCTCTCTCTCTCTCTCTGCTGATCCATTTTCAGCCCTATGAACCTGATGCCACACTCCATCTTTCTTAATGATCACTTTTCAAACAACTACTGCACTTTTCCTTCTCACGCTGTTCTCTCGATCTCATGACCTGTTTTTCCTCCACTCTGGTCCCTTGGTTGTACCTCGCTATCCATCTGTGTGTCTTTAACCACAACATTTTATACTTCTCATTCTGTAGATTTTGTTATGGTTAGCTTCTGATTGAGGGTCAATGCTCTTTATGTCTATTAATTGAGCTGAAGAATTAGATTTCACACCGTACTGATAGAACTAGTACACAGACACTCAAATAATTCACACTTTCTCTTTGTGAAAATGTTCCCCTTTTTTTACACTGTGTATGTGTGTGTGTGATGTGTGTGTGATGTGCGTGTGATGTGTGTGTGTGTGTGGGGGGGGGCAGTGTTTGGGCAGGAGGAGGCCAGTCGTGGTGTTACAGTCAGCATCTGAGGGGGAAATTTAATATCCACCCCACAATGTATGAGCAGTGAAAATGGGATGGTGGGAACAATGTTATGTGTGAGAGAACGAGTGTGTGTTAGATGGAGAGACGCAAAAGGACCAGCTTTTAATAAATCTGAGTGCCTTTCGCACTTCAATCTCATCAAAGTAACCACATCCTCAACCTCCTCCAAACAGACGGGGACGGACACACACACACACACACACACACACATACACAATAATACATTTGTGCACTCGTCTACATTCATAAATATACACCAATGCTTCATGAAGATTGGAATCTGGTCAGTGGGCAGCATTACTGGGATTTTTAAATTTAAACAAAATATTTATTTGTGTGTGTGTGTGTGTGTGATGTGTTGTGTACGATTTCCTTATTCTGTGTTCGGCAGTGTGGCACCATCCAGGCTTCTTCTTCTTCTTCTTCTTCTTCTTCTTCTTCTTCTTCTTCTTCTTCTTCTTCTTCTTCTTCAGGCTGTTCCTTATGCAGAGGTCACATGGTAAATAAGCAGTGATGTTAGTCAGTGTCAGTGATGTTAGCTCTCTCTGTGTTGTACAGGAACGCTGATAGGCTGGATAGTTAATCCCTAGAAAGATTATTAACAGAAAACAGACTGTATACGCTAAACAAACACACACACACACACACACACACACACACACACACACACACACACACACACACACACACACACACACACACACACACACACACACACAAATATACACACACACACACACACACAGTGCTATTAAAATATTGTCACTATTAGCTCAAGGTAAATGGAAGAATTAACACTTTATAAAATATGAAATAACACAAGTTTATATATTCAACAATATGTAAACATTACATTTATAAATTAGGAACAGTTTAGGAAAGGAAACTTTGGAGTTTATTATGTGAGTTTATTGTGTGTGTGTGTGTGTGTGTGTGTGTGTGTGTGTGTGTGTGTGTGTGTGTGTGTGTGTGTGTGTGTGTGTGTGTGTATATGTCTGTGAGGTGTGTGAGGGGTGTATATGTGTACGTGTGTATGTGTGTGTGGTGGGGGGTGTCTATATGTGTGTATATTTGTGCATATGGGTGTGTGTGTGTGTGTATGTGTTTGTGTGTATTTCTATGTGTGTGTATGTGTGACTGTGTGTATAATTGTGTATATGTGTTTGTATGTGTGTATATTTGTGCATATGTGTATATATGTATTTGTGGGTGTGTGTTTATTTGTGTGTGCATGTGTGTATGTGTTTGTGTGTATGTGTGAATTTCTGTATGTGTGCCTGTATGTGTGCCTGTGTGTGTATGTGTATGTGTTTGTGTGTATATTTGTGTATGTGTGTATTTCTGTATGTGTGCCTGTATGTGTGCCTGTGTGTGTGTATATTTGTGTATATGTGTGTGTTTGTTTATATGTGTGTGACTGTGTGTGTATATTTGTGTATATGTGTGTGTGTTTGATTATGTGTGTGTGTGTGTGTGTGTGTGTGTGTGTGTGTGTGTGTGTGTGTGTGTGTGTGTGTGTGTGTGTGCGGGGGGTCAATCCTCATTTGGAGTGTGTTTAGCCGTTGCCCATTCAGCCACACGCGTCTTGCCTCCTTTTGTCTGCATGCTTGGCTGGTGGGGGTCGACCGGATGACCCCTAACCTTTGCCCCTCCCTTTCAGAGTGATCCCTCTATTCATATGCACGTGCCCTTCACCCCTTCTCCTCCCTTCACCTGCCCAGTTCAGTCTCAAGTTCAAGTCCTGAGCCAAGCTGCTGCAGCGCCGGCAGACAGAGAAGGAAAGCCTTCATATTAAAAGAGCTGAGAGACAGAGCACATTTCTTCTGCTATAAAACTTACAGAATCCGTCGCTCAGATATTAACGCTGATCAAACAAAGAGTCTGATTTAATACACCAACCAAATCATCTTTACTCAGACACTCATCAATATTGTCAAAGTGGGAAAAAGTCTTTTAATATCTAGATAATTGTGATTTCAAATGTTCATTTTCCACCTACAATAATTAAATATGAATAATGAAATGTATTTATTATTAATGTAATTATAATTAATGTGATTGCCGTTTTTAATGTAATTATTAACTACAATCACATTAATTACAATTACATTAATAATAAATACATTTCATTTGTGGCTTCAAAATAAATAACAAATGAAGTTCAGGTTAAACTTTGTGTGTGTTGGTGTTGTCTGTTGGCAGCTGATTTGTGTCTTGACCTCTCTAGTGTGAGGAGACGAAACAGAGACAAAGACACAAATGTCAAAGATTTTCATCACAGAGAGTAAACTAAAGTCTCTCAGAGAGTCGACAGATAATTGAGGCTGTTGTCACATGTAGCTGTTCTTTAGAGCACAAAACGGACTGATTAATGGAGTGACCTTGAGCTTGGGGTTAGAGATGAACAAGTGCTGGAAATATATAAAGAAATAAAACGGGGCTTTATTCGAAATGGAAATATTTCACCATAGGATGAAGGTGATGAGTCAGAAGGTGTGTGTGTGCTGTATCTTAGTTTAGAGTCAGTCAGGAATCGCAGTTGTGTAACTGTTCTGTTTGACATGATTAAACACACTCATTACTGTATGTAAATGTCATTTTCACATTTAAAGGAATATATGCACACACACAGACACACACACACACACACACACACACACACACACACACACACACACACACACACACACACACACACACACACGTGTTACTAGGCTTGTGTTGATTTGAATGCAGTGAATTAAAACATATGTATATAAACATAAACATAACACTATAAGAACATTATCACTACAACTTTACAGAAATATAACCACAAGGAGCTCTTTCTGCCCTCAGCGACATACGTGAGCTCACAGACGCATGTGATTCACTGTGACTGACAGGAAGTACGTCCACATTACCTTTAAACATTCTTTATCATGCCACACAGGAGACATTTTTACTGTTCATCATGGTCCCAGACTGGTCCCCACCAATATATAAAAACTTTTTTACACACACACACACACACACACACACACACACACACACACACACACACACACACACACACACACACACACACACACACACACACACAGACCATTCTATCCTAAAAGCCCTCTTTTCCCCCACAATTTTGTGCATTTCTCCCTCTCACCATGCCTCTGCTTTTATATACGATGGCCTTGAAAAGCACCACACAGATAATAACACATAAAATGTGCTTTCAGTACCTCAAATCTCATCTTCCTCTTCCTGACACGAAACTGTATAATGCCGCTTTAGGTAGCGGTGTCTATCTGCCGTGTTTTTGCTGAGCAGAGCCGTGACGCCTCGGTTCCTTTATTTCTCATGTACAGAATAGTTAAAAGACTTATCAAGGTAATGTGGGGCTGTAAGGTGGAGCAATCCATCTGTGTTGATTAAATAATTTCCAGCATGTAGGCGACAGCGTAAGCTTGGCCTTTCACATTCCTCACTTAAATAAAGAAGCATTGACATTCATCCTTACCTTCCTGACAGATGCAGCTGAATAAATAAATAGCCAGATAATAAACAGTAGGAAAGAATGAGGGAGAAAGGAATGGGTTACTTTTTTAACAAGACTGGTACTAGATCTTCCTGTGATTCTCTGTCAGCTAGTGAGATGCCCAATTAACAGAAAAGGGTGTGGGTGGAAATGAGAAACGACTCGTCACCAAACCACTCAAACCACTGCCTCCACATTTACCCCCTCCTTTTTTATGGCCCCATCCCCCTTTCCTTTATCCTACCCCCAGGATAGAATGTGGGAGGAGACAGGGGTAGTGCGAACACAGGGCTGGGTCATGAACAGAACTTGTGTTGGAGAGGGAGGTGTTTTGGGGGGAAAGACAGAAAACATTAAAATTCATGACCTTTTTTATTTTACTTGCTGAAAATCAATACTGTCTACTGTGAATGAGGTGAACAGTGGACAACAACAGTTGCAGTTCAGGGCTAGGGTGATGGAGAGGTGGGGGAGAGATGGAGGAGGTAAAAATATTCAGGGTGGTGGTGAAGGTGGTAGAGGAGGTGGGGGTTTGGAGGACAAGAAGGCTGCTGTTCATTAAATGTAAAGAGAAATGGCTGGGGCAGGGGGCTATTGTCCAAGTGGATGAGGAGGGAACGCCATAAAAAAACAGAACGTATGAAAGAGCCACGTGTCACTGTGATTCGGTATATACACACACAAGCACTTTCCACTGACAGTTATTAATGCGGCTAATAACCACAATAAATAATATATAAATAATAAATCAGTTCAGTGTTACACCTAAAACCTCAGTAACTACAAACAACCACAAGCATGCACGCACACACACACACATACACACACATTGTCAATACTACTCATACACTGTGTGTGTATGTATGTGTGTGTGTGTGTGTGTGTGTGTGTGTGTGTGTGTGTGTGTGTGTGTGTGTGTGTGTGTGTGTGTGTGTTTGTGTGTGTGTGTGTGTGTGTGTGAGTATGTGTGTGTGTGAGATGTGTGTGTGAGGTGTGTGCGCGCACGCGTGTGTGTGTGTGTGTGTGTGAGTATATGCGTGTGTGTGTGTGTGTGTGTGTGTGTGTGTGTGTGTGTGTGTGTGTGTTTGTGTGAGAGGTGTGTGTGTGTGTGCTAGAACTACATATGATTCTATAGAGACAGGTGTCTTCGTGTACCTATAGGGCTCAGGCAGTTGGTTACTATGGGAATAGGTGTGAAGGGCTTGGCTGAGGCTTTTTTTTTTGATGTGGGCAAAGCATAAATAATTTAAGGAGGCAGCATTGAAATGCAAAGGTTGAGGTGTAGATATGTGGACCGTATTGATGTTTGTGAATTTCATCATCCACTCAGTAAGCTGTTTCCATCTCTAGCCATGCAGCCAAAATGTTACGGTTGTCCATTATTATGGATCTGAGACTGATAGCCATGAGCTGATCTAACATCATTAGAACATCAGACTGTGGTTAACCACAATGCTAAGTGCTCATGAATCCATGTCTGCTTTGTTTAAAATCAAAGAGCTGGACAGTTAGGACTTTATATACTGTTTTTGGTTCAATGTTCATTTGTGGATAAATTCAGACTTTCAGGGGTTAAATGATTGCTGCCATGTGCAACGGTTTCTCTACATCATTATCTGTGAATCTTTTTAGACCTCTCTAAAAACAGAGCACATGCTTCCAGAGTTTTTAACGCAATGTTTATTGTATAAGGAAATTCAGAGGTGCTTCTCTAGTGGCCCATGGAGCCTCATTAAAGAACTAGTTCTAAATTTACACTGACAAGAAACACAGGAAGATCCTTAGCTGTTTACATTTGATGGTAATAAATAATAAATCCTAAACATCCTTAACTGTTCTCCTCATACATGCACATGATAATTTAAAACACACAGTAAGATGCATGTGATCCTGATGAAAAAAAGGTCACAGAACATGAACTTCACTGAATTTAATACAATTTAGTTTCATTTATTTGTATCACTTTTAACAATGAATATTGTCTCAAAGCAGCTTTACAGAAATATAAAAATTTGAATGTTTCACATTAAGTTACTATTTATCTCTAACTTTAACCCTTAGTGAGCAAGTCTGAGCTGATGATGAAGCAGAAATGAGTTTATTTGGCACTTTTACAAGTGGTTTGTTGAAGTCTTTTTATTTCATGCCCCACATTTACATTTTGCAATGACTTAAACTTTCCTCATGATTGTTGTCTCTCTTGAGTTTAAAACTGTAACCTGGACGGGTGTGTGTCCAAAACCCCAGAGTAGAGATCGACAAAACTTTACTGGTTAAATGACATGGACTGATGATCCACTTGTTAAAGAGTAATTTTACATTTTAAATTTTAAATGGTAAATTTTTCAGTCTTAACTCCCTTGTATATATGATTTTACTTTAGGCCTCATCTGTGTCACCTATTTACACCATGTTGTGAGTCATTAGTGTCAATTAGGCCGATATTTGTGACAATATGTGTTTACATATTCTATCTTCAGAAGTTCCTGAGAAATGTGAACATGCACAGGTGATAAATGAAGAACTGATAAATAGCATTGCATTTCTGTATAGTATTAAAGTCTGTCTGTCTGTCTGTCTGTCACATACAACACTGGTTATTTCCATAAAGAATTTTTTTCTTGTTAACAAAAACAAACTTGTTAGCTGGGATATCAGTTTGCATGAAGACATAAAACACAGGTGATTGTGGACCCAGGTGATTGTGTGGGTGTGGGTGTATCAGTGACTAACACCACTGGAGAACAGATGTGGGTGTGTCAGTGACTAACACCACTGGAGAACAGATGTGGGTGTGTCAGAGACTAACACCACTGGAGAACAGATGTGGGTGTGTCATGTGATTGAGGAAAGTTTATGTAAATACAGAGCAACTTTAGAACACATATGCTATGTCTCTTCTTCTCATATGGAGCATTTGTTATGACAGCCTCATGTTAACATTATTACTATGGCAACCATGAGTAAGAGCACCTACGGATGACTTTATATTAGAGACAAGATCACTAATGACGTAGCTTTAAACACAACACCTGGCCATTATAGTGGATCCTGTAGCTACGTTCGTAACTGAGTGAGGTTATGGATTCATTTTGTTTGATTTCATAATTAATTTCATGCTAATTTATGTTTCTTCAGTTAATATGAAATGACTAGATTTCACAAAAGAAAGACACTGTGTGTGTGAGTGTGTATGTATACCAGACTATAACGTTATTGCTCTCAGACATCCAAAACCCATCCCTATGAAAGCTCTATGTTCACCTGGTGGACATGAATGTAGAAGAATACTCAGAGCAGGAAGTATAACTTGCTATCCTACACTTTCCTGTCTCTAGGTCTTAGCACACATGTTGCTTTTCCTCCTCATGTCTTGCCTAATTTCCAGCAGCTCTTCTGCTCTCTCTTTTCCCTCTCCATCTCTTTCCACCTCTCTCTCTCTATTGATCTAGTCATAGTTTTCTGTCTTCAGTGTGCTGGCTGGCTGGCGTTAATCAATACAGATAATTGTCTGCCTTCTACCGATGCCAAACAGTCTGTGTTTTTCTGAATGAATGCAGGGCTTCCCTATACACACACACATACACCCACACATACACACACTCGCACACCCTACTCGCCTGGGATTCTCTCCATTAATGACAGGAGATAACCTGTTTCTTTACCGACTCCCCCTTTACACACACACACACACACACACACACACACACACACACACACACACACACACACACACACACACACACACACCATCCCCACCGACTTCTCTGCCCCTTCTATATTGATTACCGTGAGATATCGGCCCCACATGCCCTTCTCTCCAAGTATAAACACAGTGTGCACGTGGCCTGAACAATGCACACACACACACACACTCATAAAACAAATATTTGAACACTCAAAATGATCCTGTGCAGTTTAAATGGTGTGCTTAGATCTTACACTGTATGATTCTACATGATTCTACATGTGCTTGTTGGACATATGTTCATCCTCTCCTGTTCTAATGAGCTCCACTCTTCTGTGAAGGCTTTCCACGAGATGTTAGATTGTGGCTGTGAGGATTTGTGTTCATTCAGCTACAAGATCATTAGTGAGATCAGACACTGATAGTATAAGTGTGAGGAGGTCTGGGGTTCAGTCAGGGATCAGTGGGGTTCAGTCAGAGTCAGTGGTCTATGCAGGACACTCGAGATCTTCACTACAATAAGTTCCAGTGAAGGGAAACTGTAATACTGCAGTATGTGAAGACGTCCAACACAATCATGTGCTTTGAAGTAACAGTCTGGGGAAGAACCACTTGTGTGTATTGTTCGGGGTGCACATACTTTTGGTCATATAGTGAAAAAATGTGCAGGAACCAAAATACAGGAACAGTATAACCTTCATAAAGTTCCTGAACATTAGGCCTTCTGCTGAAGATTCACTCAGCATGTCATGTTTAGAGTATTACTGTGGTTAGTGTACATGTGGAATAGCAGCTTCAGACTTCATTATTTTTATTATGATCTTTAGCATTAATCCCAGGTGAGACCATGTTCCTTAAGCTCGGGGAACAGGGCCACTGCATCATAAATAAATCAATAATGAAAAAGAAGAGGTGTAAAGATGTCTTATCTGTTAGTGCCGTCTCACAGTGAACTGCAGTAACCTTAAAAATATCAACCTGTCATAACATAAACATTATGAGTAAAGTGAGTATTCTGTTGAACTGTCGGAGAAATTTGTTCTGGCTTATTTATATAAAAAAATCATTTAAAACACTAAATATGATCATGAATGTAAGATGGAATGAAAATGTCTATTTGAGAGACCTTTGCGTATGCAGACATTACAGGCTCTTCATGGTGTGACATAAATGTTGTCTGAAATAGAGTATTTTTCCTTTTCTACTTGATGTAGCATGTTTGTGATTCATATGTTGCCTCGTCTACCGACTCGGCACTCAGTGTTGCAGTGCTGGAGATCCGGCCATTTTATGTATCTTTTTTTTTTTTTTTTGCTGGTGCAATGAGAACGCCGCCTGATCCAATTTGTGCTGGTCACCAGTGTGAAATGGCGGTCGACTGGGGGACTGGAGCTCTCCAAAGCCTCTCTCACTCTGTCTATGTCTCTCTCTCTCTCTCTCTCTCTCTCTCTCTCTCTCTCTCTCTCTCTCTCTCTCTAACTCTCTCTCTCTCTCTCTCTCTCTCTCTCTCTCTCTCTCTCTCTCTCTCTCTCTTTCTATGGTGCCACTCAGCAAACACCTCACTATCCTGGACACCATCTTCTACCCTGCACCCAGCATGACCACAGACTTGCAATCAAGCCACCACACACACACACACACACACACACACACACACACACACACACACACACACACACACACACACACACACACACACACACACACACACACACACACACACACACAGAGACAATATTTTTATTTATAAAATATTGTTATTGAATTAATGTGTATGAGCCTCATAGTGTTTATTTATTATATTTATTATTTATTAAAGTGTAAAGTGTTATAATGTTATGTAACGTATTAAAGGAACAGAAAAATTATACTAAAATGGCAAGTAATAAAGTATGCAGTAGATAATAATAATAATAATAATAATAATAATAATAATAATAATAATAATTTTTTGATAAATTAATTAATCATATGTGATAAAAAGAATGGTTACAAAAAGAAAAACATCTGCATTTTGTCCGAGTTTCAGTTTTCAGAAACCTCACATCACACACACACACACACATGCACCATGTACATTCAACACACAACTGCTCCTGAGTATCATGTCCTTTAGTGAAGTGACTGTGCTTGAAGAC
>NC_062524.1:14060974-14063474 GCF_022655615.1 Tachysurus fulvidraco | reverse complement strand
AATGTTTGAGTGTGTCTGTGTGTGTCTGAGAGTGTGTCTGTGTGTTTGAGTGTGCCTGTGTGTCTGAGTGTGTGTCTATGTGTGTCTGTGTGTTTGAGTGTGTCTGAGTGTGTGTCTGAGAGTGTGTTTGAGTGTTTGAGTGTGTCTGTGCGTCTGAGAGTGTGTCTGAGAGTGTGTTTGAGAGTGTGTTTAAGTGTGTCTGTGTGTTTGAGTGTGTCTGTGTGTCTGAGAGTGTGTCTGAGAGTGTGTTTGCATGTGTCTGTGTGTCTGGGAGTGTGTCTGAGAGTGTGTTTGAGTGTGTCTGTGTGTTTCTGAGTGTGTCTGTGTGTCTGACTGTGTCTGAGAGTGTGTTTGCATGTGTCTGTGTGTCTGGGAGTGTGTCTGTGTGTGTCTGTGTGTGTCTGAGAGTGTGTTTGAGTGTTTGAGTGTGTCTGTGTGTGTCTGAGAGTGTGTCTGAGTGTGTCTGTGTGTTTCTGAGTGTGTCTGTGTGTCTGAGTGTGTCTGAGAGTGTGTTTGCATGTGTCTGTGTGTCTGGGAGTGTGTCTGTGTGTGTCTGAGAGTGTGTCTGAGAGTGTGTTTGAGTGTGTCTGTGTGTTTGAGTTCATCTGTGTCTGGGTGTGCCTCGATGTGTCTATTTGTTTCTGTGTGTGTGTCTGTGTGTATCTGTGTGTTTCTGTGGGTGTGTCTGAGTGTGTCTGTGTGTGTCTGAGTGTGTTTGAGTGTTTCTGAGTGTTTCTGAGAGTGTGTCTGAGTGTGTCTGAGAGTGTGTTTGAGAGTGTGTTTAAGTGTGTCTGTGTGTTTGAGTGTGTCTGTGTGTCTGAGAGTGTGTCTGAGAGTGTGTTTGCATGTGTCTGTGTGTCTGGGAGTGTGTCTGTGTGTCTGCGTGTGTCTGAGAGTGTGTCTGAGAGTGTGTTTGCATGTGTCTGTGTGTCTGGGAGTGTGTCTGAGAGTGTGTTTGAGTGTGTCTGTGTGTTTCTGAGTGTGTCTGTGTGTCTGACTGTGTCTGAGAGTGTGTTTGAGAGTGTGTTTAAGTGTGTCTGTGTGTTTGAGTGTGTCTGTGTGTCTGAGAGTGTGTCTGAGAGTGTGTTTGCATGTGTCTGTGTGTCTGGGAGTGTGTCTGTGTGTCTGCGTGTGTCTGAGAGTGTGTCTGAGAGTGTGTTTGCATGTGTCTGTGTGTCTGGGAGTGTGTCTGAGAGTGTGTTTGAGTGTGTCTGTGTGTTTCTGAGTGTGTCTGTGTGTCTGACTGTGTCTGAGAGTGTGTTTGCATGTGTCTGTGTGTCTGGGAGTGTGTCTGTGTGTGTCTGTGTGTGTCTGAGAGTGTGTTTAAGTGTTTGAGTGTGTCTGTGTGTGTCTGAGAGTGTGTCTGAGTGTGTCTGAGTGTGTCTGTGTGTTTCTGAGTGTGTCTGTGTGTCTGTGTGTCTGAGTGTGTCTGAGAGTGTGTTTGCATGTGTCTGTGTGTCTGGGAGTGTGTCTGTGTGTGTCTGAGAGTGTGTCTGAGAGTGTGTTTGAGTGTGTCTGTGTGTTTGAGTTCATCTGTGTCTGGGTGTACCTCGATGTGTCTATTTGTTTCTGTGGGTGTGTCTGTGTGTATCTGTGTGTTTCTGTGTGTGTGTCTGTGTGTGTCTGTGTGTGTCTGAGTGTGTTTGAGTGTTTTTGAGTGTTTCTGAGAGTGTGTCTGTGCGTGTCTGAGAGTGTGTCTGAGAGTGTGTCTGAGAGTGTGTCTGAGTGTGTCTGTGGTTGAGAGTGTCTGTGTGTCTGTGTGTTTTTGTGTGTGTCTGAGTGTGTCTGAGAGTGTGTCTGAGAGTGTGTCTGTGTGTTTGAGTGTGTCTGTGTGTCTGTGTGTTTGAGTGTGTCTGTGTGTGTCTGAGAGTGTGTCTGAGTGTATCTGTGTGTCTGAGAGTGTGTCTGTGTGTTTCTGTGTGTTTGAGTGTGTCTGTGTGTCTGAGTGTGTCTGTGTGTCTGAGTGTGTCTGTGTGCTTCTGTGGGTGTGTCTGAGTGTGTCTGTGTGTATCTGAGAGTGTGTCAATGTGTCTGTGTGTGTCTGTGTGTCTGAGAGTTCTGAGAGTGTGTCAATGAGTCTGTGTGTGTCTATGTGTGTCTTTTTGTGCCTTAGAGTGTGTCAATGTGTCTGAAGTAAGTTCATGTTGTTAACATGATTTAGATTTGTAAAGTTTTCACATTTGTCAATGTATCATCCTCGGCTAAGCCTTTGCCACACATGCATTCGCACTCACACACACACACACACACACACACACACACACACACACACACACACACACACACACACACACACACATACACAGACACACACATACACACACAGAGACACACACACACACATACACACAGACACACACACATACACACAGAGTCAACCCAGGTTAAATGTGCTGTGGTATCCCACTAATGTGATGCCTCTAGGTAACTGATTACTCTTTGTTGATGTGAGGGCTGAAGCCTGAGGCACAAAGCTGAGTTTGTGCGTGTGTGTGTGTGT
>NC_062524.1:14023474-14058474 GCF_022655615.1 Tachysurus fulvidraco | reverse complement strand
GGTTTGACGTCCTGCCGTCACTTCACTGGTGGTTTCTGCTCTTTCTCCTTTGATAATGGATGAGGTATAAAGCTGGATTCATTATTACAACAAGTCTTAATTAAGTTTAAAACAGTGGACACAGAGAATATTTGTGCTATCTCTATAAAGGAAGTTTCCAATCAGGAGTTACGTCTGAATCCAGTGTTTATTTAGCTGAGATTTTCTTTCATTAGACCATCAGGTGTGGATTCTGCAACACAACACAACGACACTTTCAGTTAAGACACCTGAACTATTCCAATCACATCTCTTATCTTTTCCTGACTGGTTCTTAGATGCTGCTTACAGTATGCTCTGTTGATCAACTAAATCTCTCCCACAGCTGATACCATTTTTTTTCTCTTTGCTCCTCTTTCCAGCTTGCAGCTCTTCTCCCTGCACAGCAGCAGTTATTGCTACAGCAGGCTCAGGCACAGCTCCTGGCCGCTGCAGTGCAGCAGACCAACGCAGCTCACGCAGCTCACGCAGCCAGTCAGCAACAGGCTCAGCAGCAACAGGCCAATCAGACTTCAGCACAAGGCCAGATGCAAGTTAAAACAGAGCAAAGTTCTGCTCATGCCCCACCACCACTTGCCCTCTCACAGCCCATCCAGCTCACTGCCCAGGTACAACTGGCTCGGATCTCAGAAACAAATGTGTTGTTTTAACCAGGTTGTGTGTAATCAAATAGTTTTGTGCTTTAATTCTTTATGTTCTTGGTACATTTACTCCTGAGTCTTGTTACACTGCAGAATTCATTTATTTTCACTCTATTCAAATAATGTCAAGGTGTAATATATTTCTGAAATATAAATATTATTATTAAAATAATTTTCACTTTCAATATTGAGTCTGGAACAGCTCCGTTCATATTTCCTGTATACACATGAATACCATGCTGATATACACAATGGATAAGATTTCAGTCTCCTCTGGTGATGGTGCTGCAGTACATAGAAGGTTTACTGAAATTAAAATAATACAAATGATGATCTTCCCTTTAGGATATTCAGCAGCTGTTGCAGTTGCAGCAATTGGTGCTGATGCCAGGTCACCCTTTGCATTCTCCTGCTCAGTTCCTCTTACCCCAGGCACAAGCCCAGCAGAGCCAGCAGGGTGAGACACACACATGTACAGCTTTCAGATTTATAAGAAAAAAAAAGACTATAGTATCAGTATTCATTATACTCATTCTTCATGTTTTCCCTCTGGCTCTGACTGTCCTTCAAACAGGGCTGCTTTCAACACAGAACTTGATTCCACTACCTCAGCAAAGTCCTGGATCTCTCCTGACCACACCAACCAGACTGAGCATGCAAACACAGGTATATGATAACTGACAATTTGTGTTCACACAATCCACACTGCTCAAAGGTTTAAGCAATGCAGATGAGAGGATTGATGAGAATCAGCATTTAGAAAGAGTCAAACCTTTTCCATGGGTAAATTTTAATATTGGTTCAAAAGGAGAATGTTTGGTAAAATGGTGAAGAAGGTTGTTGCTGAAAACATGATTTAACTGTATGATTGTATGAGACTCTGAGTACCGTGTATGCCGTAGCGCCATCATGACGCCAGGCCATGCTCGTTACAAAGGGAGAAGGGACGAGAGAGCAGCATGACACCATCAGTCGCTGCACCAATGAGCTTGGCTGCGACAGTCACATCACACAGCGAGGAGCCCAGTGATCTGGAGGAGCTGGAGCAGTTCGCTCGCACCTTCAAACAAAGGAGAATTAAACTGGGCTTTACCCAGGTTTGTGTGTGTGTGTGTGTGTGTGTGTGTGTGTGTGTGTGTGTGTGTGTGTGTGTGTGTGTGTGTGTGTGTGTGTAGTCTTAAGCCTTTATACTTTTAGTAGGCATAAGACAACAAATAATTACAAATAATTAGCTGAGTGTATAATGTATAAAATGCTGTACAATACGTGTGTGTGTGTTACAGTAACAGTTATTTCGATGTGTTTGTAGGGTGATGTAGGAATGGCCATGGGTAAGCTGTATGGTAATGACTTCAGTCAGACCACCATCTCACGCTTTGAGGCTCTCAACCTCAGCTTCAAAAATATGTGCAAGCTCAAACCGCTGCTGGAGAAATGGCTGAGTGATGCAGGTGTGCTTATTTATATGTGTGTGTGTGTGTGTGTGTGTGTGTGTGTGTGTGTGTGTGTGTGTGTGTGTGTGTGTGTGTGTGTGCAGTTAGTATACTTGCACAAGCCTTCTTCAGATGTGGTATATTGTGTGTTGTGTTTATGTGTGTAGAAACTATGGCAATAGACAACATGCTGCCCAGTCCCAGCTCACTGTCTTCTCCGGTTCTGGGCTTTGAGGGGTTGCCTGGACGACGCAGAAAGAAACGCACCAGTATTGAGGCGAACGTCCGTGTTGCTCTGGAGCGAAACTTCATCACGGTGAGACACAAACAGTACACAGAGCTGAATTACACACATGTGGTGAGAAGTTAAAGGTCATTCATTTAACTACTGGAACATTTATCTAACAGTGTGCTATCATGTCTTTAATAACTCTTATTCTCAAGTAAAAAAAAAAAAACGGATTTAACACATGTGAAGATTAAAATGCTCTTATTTACTGATTATAATGTTAATGTAATACATACAATTAGATCTGAGACAAGAACAAATCTATTTACATCATTTAAATTAACAAGATTATAATAATAATAATAATAATAATAATAATAATAATAATAATAAGAAGAAGAAGAAGAAGAAGAAGAAGAAGAAGAAGAAATAGGTGAATTTCTGCACTGATTTCTTTTTTTCCTCTCTATAAGACTAATCAAG
The DNA here is from genome assembly GCF_022655615.1 of Tachysurus fulvidraco. Lineage (NCBI taxonomy): Eukaryota > Metazoa > Chordata > Actinopteri > Siluriformes > Bagridae > Tachysurus > Tachysurus fulvidraco. Next base: position 14,055,649 of record NC_062524.1, on the reverse strand, counting down.
TGGGAAGATAAGTCAGTTAATCTGCATTAATGTTAGTATGGAGTTAAGGTTAAATTCACTATAAAAGGTGAAACACACAACACCTTTATATGTAGTCAGATAGATTTTTGCTGAACAGCTACATTTACATATCATATGATAAACATGGGTTTGGTTCTTTTTGTTTATCACTGCAGATGTACAAGCAGAACATGAAAACATCATACATCACTAAGAACAAGAGTTAAAGCTCATTTTACATAAATAAGTATGAGACTAATATTTTAACGCACAGTTTCATTGGAGACGTAACTCGAGTAAAAACATGAAACCTGGACTGAAAAAAAAACTTTTTGTTTATAAAATAGATGATTTTATTACTCATTCTTCCATGTTTATGTAAACCTTAAAACAGTTTGCACCTTTTAAGTCTTCTTGAAGAAGAACCACGCTATTATTTAAGAACTACAAGATTATAGAAATAAGCTTGATTCATTTTCTCCGTCACACAACAGAACCAGAAGCCTACCTCAGAGGAGATCCTTCTGATGGCCGAGCAGCTCAACATGGAAAAGGAAGTGATCCGTGTGTGGTTCTGTAACCGCCGTCAGAAAGAGAAACGCATCAACCCCTCGAGCAGCACCCCTCCCCTGCCCAGCCAGGCCCCTCCTACCACACACAAACCCCCCTGCTACAGCTCACACATGGTACGAGCTACTGGTGAGGTGTTGAGTGGAATTCCAGGATTCAATCTCAAGAGCATTTAAGCCAGTCGCAGTAGTCTAAAACGCAAATGTCCAGGAAGTCTACTGAATGTAAAGTGGAATCAAAACGAATTAAAGCATAAAGAAGTCAATTCCTATTAAACAGATGACTTTAGCTATTAGTCGCTAATAATTGTTAGCGTAACCTACCATGCTAGTATGTTATCTAAATAGTTTAGCATCTCTGTAAAAAACAAATTCTAAATCTATTAAAAGACTAGAAAGTAAATCTAATTCAGTAGAACATAAAAATCTTTTCTCATCTGTTCTCCAGAAGTGTCTACTTTACCCTGAGATCCTGGATACTTTACCTTTGGACTAAATCATATCTTAATTTCTGAGATTTGTATTTAGATATTTGTATTCAGATTTAAACTAAAATTTGAATGATGTTTTACAGCCAAATTGTATTTTTAAAGTTTATTAAATACACTACATTAAAAGTGAATTTTATTTAAAGTGGATGATGTTGTCCTTCTCTCCAGATGTCCAGTCAGGGACTAATTCAGGCTCCTACTTCAAGTCTCAGTGTGACAGGTAAAGCACTGTCTGAAATGTGCAGGATGATCTGACACAAATCTTCAGATTCTGAGAGATTTATTCTCTCTAATTTCCTCTGTTCCAGCTGCTAGCCCCGCCCCCTCTGCAGTCTGCCCTCCTAACCCCGGGGGCCATGTATCAGTGAGCTCTGCCCCACCACCAGTGACTTCCCCCCCTCTCAGCAGAGCTAGCCCCAGCCCCACTGGGTAAGCACATAACACTCATATATTAACATTATTTATTATTTATTCTTTTATCCAGAGTGCCTCACTGCTGGCCTGAGCATTGTGGATATACAGCTGCTCATTAGGATGAGTGAAAATATAAATTTTAACCTGATGAAATTTTAAAAACCACATGGATCAAACACAAGTCAGACACAAGCTGATTTTTCCTGCAACAATCAATATTAGATTCCCATTTATTATACAGTGAGAAACAGTAGCATGTATTTTGTGATCATATTTATGTAATTAATAATATGGCCAAAATATTATTTCATAAGCACAAAGATAGTGTGATTATGAAAGACATTGTTTGTGAAGGTGGAGGAGCTGAGAACAACACAGAGAACTACACAACAGTCATCTCCATCCCTAACTAAACCTCACACACAACTCCTCTGCTAAAAAAACAGATAATAGAATTGGTGGAATGATCTTCCCCTAGAGGTCCGGACAGCTGAGTCACTACAGTTGAAGACCTACTTATTCATGAAACACTTCAACTAGCACTTTATCCCCTGTTTGCTGCATATACATTTATAATAACCAAAAAACTTTGAACAGTGTTCTAGACTCATGGTATCTTAAGTATGTAACCTAGTGACCCAGAGTTAATGTATTTAATGATAGAGACTTAAGCACTTCTGTATATTGCTCTGGATAAGAGAGTGTCACATGTTGTAAATGTAAATAATTAATTTTTAGAGAAATGTTTGTGTGTATGATTCTGAGAAAACCACAGCCCCAGAGAAACATGGTGATGGGAGCATCAAGATCTGGAGAAACAGTACTGGGGCATTAAACACCATGGAAGGAAACATGGAATGATGTACTGAGACACATTAGAGGAGAATTTAATATCATCAAACTGAACTGGGGAAGATGGACAGCTAAAATAACTACAGAAAGGCTTTCATGGCTGAGCCAGTTATGCTTTTAATACATCCCATATTAATTTAAACATACATTTGTTAATTGTTATGTAATCGTTAAATACTTTAACGTTCATAATTATGGAGTAAATTTAGATATATTAGTTGATGTGTATTAAAACACCTCAGGCCAAATTTTGCTGCACAGATCAATCCAGCATCCATGTTCATGACGACATTTATTTACTTCCTAGAGACTTTAAATACAGTTTAGAAAGTCCAGCTGATGAATAACACTGAAGTAACAGCTGAATGGGAACAGGAAAGGATCTTTCTGGAATGTTAAAGCAAGTCCATGTTTTTCTCCTGTGATTTCTTTTTTTTCCTCAAAGACAAATATACATTAATAACATTTTACTCTCTATATTGTTGGGTTTGCGTAATCTCTTTAAAAGTCCTCGCTGTTCCTCACATGTATGGATGTGTGTGCATGTGTGTGTGTGTGTGTGTGTGTGTGTGTGTGTGTGTGTGTGTGTGTGTGTGTGTGCTTTCTTGTATAAATGGGGCCATACACATTGCAGGAACTCAATGATGGGTGTAAGCACAAGCATGAACCAGGCTCTCATCAGCAGCCATCCACTGGCTACAATGCAAGGTTTGTGAACAAGGGAGGAAGAGGAACAAATAGGGAGTGATATAAAAAAGAAAGATAGATTTTAGAGACAAAAACAAAGCATTTGAAAGAGTTGAAGGAGCATTTCAGTGATTTGGACTTCAGCAATACACTTTATTACTGAAAACAATAACTAGAGGTTATTGTTTGTACAGATCATGAATCTTCAATCTTGGGGGTTTATTGCTTCTATTTAAAGAATATTGTGGTTATAAACACTAACATCATGGTTTATCACAAGCTGGAGGAGAAGCTGTAATAGAATGTCTACGTCACTGCCATGTTCAAATTTTGTGCTGTGTGTGAATGGATGGATGATGAACGAATGAGTGTCTCTATTTTGTGCTTTTTCTATTTTTCTATTTTCATTTATTTTTTAATTATTTTCTCTTCTTTACCCCTCCATCCTCCTGTCATGTAAAGACTTTAGGTACTAAGGCTTTGTTGACTTCCCGAGCCAATCCTTAAAATGGGGGAGATACCAGATGAAGGTTAAATGTGTTTGTTAATTTTACTAACTATTAAATAAGAAATAAATGTAAATATCTGACTCAGTTTCAGAATTTGGATTGTAAAACAATGGAACAAAGCTTTTGTTAAAATAGTGAAAAATGATTGTACATTTGCTCAAATGGCTGCAGATTTAATCAAAATGGCCTTGATAAACTCTTCAGGTCAATTAGAGTAATTAGGCTTGCTTTATTTTATTGGGTTCTATAGCATAACACTGTCTCATTATTAAATGTAAGTAATTATTCATTTATTAGTGTATTTCTTCTTCTTCTTCTTCTTCTTCTTCTTCTTCTTATTATTATTATTATTATTATTATTATACACTTTTAATGGGATTGGAAACCAAAGGCACATATCTAGACCATGTCCCTATTTTGTATAGCATTACAGCTCGAGTATCACATCTACATGATGTCATGCGAGTCATTACATAAAAGAATTCAGCTACAGGACCAGGCCGAGTTTACACAATATTCTGTGGATTGTGATCTCAGTGACTTTCAGTCAAACTGAAGATTATAATCCAGACCTGAGATCTGGTGTCACATTCTTCCCTATTCTGACATTTGTTGTGAACTGAATGGACTGAAGTTTTTGACCTACATCTGCCTGATTTAATGACTTGTGCTGCTGCCACTTATTTGGCTTATTAAATAATAATCTTGTTGGTAATAGCATTTACTCCATCATCACTGTCATCTTAATCATGATCCATCTTCTTGTTTATCATTCACATTATAGAAAACCATAAATCATATTCATTTTTATTTCTACAACTGTCTCTCTGACTGAGCACTGGCTGTGTCGCTAATACAAAGGTGTAGCAAACTTAAATGTTGAATTAGCTGTTTTTGCTAATTTTGGCCACCTCCACCACAAAGGGTCAAACAAGTATAGGTGATTATATTATATATTATAATATATGTGAATATATTACATAGTATATGTGATTATAATATATTATTATATATAGTATATATGATTAAATTGCATATTATAGTATATATAATATATTATTAGATATAGTATATACGATTAAATTGCATATTATAGTATATGTATTAACATTTCTGCTCTGATACAGTAATTTGTTTTGTATTTCTGCATAACAATGACATTTAACTAGAACTATACTGACAATCATTTGTAGGTTAATAGATTTAGAAATTATCTGTCTTTAGGTTTATGATATCTAGGGATTTAATACACACTTATCTGAGGTTTAGATAAATAATTACGCTTTGTATAATTGTTGTTTTTTTTTTTTTTTTTTTACAGCTCTGGCTGTAAGAGGTGGCCAGATGTCCCTTTCAGCACTCGAGAGCAGTGGTCAAATGTTCCTTGGTGGGGCTACAGGGGTGGGACTGTCCTCCCTCTTTCTTAACCGCCCCACCATGTTGCCCATGGCCACAGGCACCGGTATGGGATTGGTTAGCGCAGCACGTGCATGTTCACCTTCCAGTGCCAGCCACTTGAGCCCAGACTCCTGCTCTGCTTCTCTATGCTCAAGTCCTGCTTCTTACTGCTCCTTCAGTGAAGCCTCTCCACCACCTCTAGGAGGGGCAATGGCTGAGTGACACCTGTAAGGGCCAATCACACAACGAAGGGGAGGAGTCAGATGCAGCTGAGACAACTTGCCTTCTCAAGCGAAGCCATCATTTACTCCCTCCATTTCTCTACTCCACTCCCTCTCCCACAAAACCAAACATATAAAATAAAAATAAGGGAAGAACGGGTGTGAAAAACATGAAGATGAGGGTGGGTGGATTAACAAAGAAGTTTATTGGTCTTTTTATTTTAAGGGTGGAGTTGCAGTGTGTCTTTGTTGGCCATTAAAAATAATGTACAATATTCCATTCTAAAAGAACAAAAAGTACCTTACTACCAGCTGACACAGAAGATAAGGACAAGAGCCAAAGTGATTGTTGTGAAGGAATAAGATAGTGGATTAACAGAATGAAAGAAACGAATTTGACCAACGGTCACTGGATGGAAGGGATGAATTAATACCAAAAAAAGTAGCTTGAGAAAAAAAATTCTCAAAAAGACAAAATTGACAAACATGCCAAAATAGCCAAAACCAAAACACCAAAAACTGAAACCAAAAAAATCGGAGAGAAAAGCTTTACTTAAAGGACTTTTAAAACCTGACTGTCCAGGATCAGTTCATCAGCTCCACATACACCACTCTGTTTTCAGGTTTTTTACTTCATTTTTTCCTTCATTATATTTAAATCTATTTTCTTCATTATTTTGTGTCTTTATCTACCTCTACCATAAGCTTGCTAGAGTAACTCTATTCTTTTTCTCTTATCATCATCCGTATGTGTGGCATGATAAAGTGAGTGTTTGTATCAGTACAGCTTTAAACCCTTCAGCATCACGATTCCTTGTCTTTTTATGATACCAAACAAACTCTGATTCATTCTCTTCATCTCTTGATACCAAAGCATTTGTCTGTCCTTGTGGGCATCAGCATGCAAGTGTTCAGACAAGACCTCAGATATGTCAGAAGATCTAACATCTAACAAACTGATGCTTCCCCGTGACTCCTTATGTCACCCTCTGCTGTGTGCTAGAAAGGGAACGATCAAACCGGTCAAATCAAGAATGCTATTAATAAGGAGGGAGAAAAATCAAGATGAATGTGTGGGAGAAGGTCTACAAGCACCGTCTGTAGGGAAAGCCTTCAAAATGGAATACAAAGCATCACTACTGATGATTTTCTTTTCTTTTCTTTTTAAACACAAGAAGCAAACCAAAAAAGTGAGCAAAACTAGCGAATGAGTGAACTACATGAAAACAAGGAAGCAAGAGGTGGATGAAGAGGATGTGTTGGAGCAACAGATGATCACAGACAGTTCTGTGGTGAATGACATGCAAGCTCCATGTTCCTCTCCTCCTTCCTCCATGATCTGTGTGACCTTGTTTTTTTTCACTCACATTCCTGAAGAATATTTATTGACCTCACTGAACTGAACTTATATTACATATATATATATTTTGGTTTATTGCCTTTTTCTTGCTTTATATGTTGACACACTATGACTTTGTCTCATTCTTTCTATTTTTGGGATGATTAGGATAATGTATTGCCTATTTTGATATGTTGTTTTGATCTTACTGTGGGGAGTTTAAGATATTACTGTGAAAATGTAGCTTCCAAGTTATTCCTTGATCGAGAATGTTGTGAGAAAAAAAACAAATGAGCCAAAACTGGAAAAAACCAAAAGCAAAATGTTTTTTGTTACAAAAGTGAGCCAAATAGCAGCCAAACCAATGAACAATGGATGGAGAGATACAGTCAACTACCTGCACTGGTGCTAGGAGAGACTGAGGGTGTGTAATAAAGTGTGTGTGTGTGTGTGTGTGTGTGTGTGTGTGTGTGTGTGTGTGTGTGTGTGTGTGTGTGTGTGTGTGTGTGTTCTCCAGCACCTAAACCAAACTTAAATGAAGCAGTTAGCCTACACACCTTTTGTCCACTGAGGGCAGTGAGTAGCTACTGTACATCATCTCAATAGAACAACAAAGACCCAAAGAAACCAATGATGACTCGAGCTGTGGTGGGAGGATGGGGTTGGGTAAGTGGGTGGGAGGGAGGGAATTAATTCAACTGTAAACCCAGTTGACACTTCTAGAGGGAATGTACCTGTAGTATTTCAGTAGGTTTTGTAGTTGCTAACTTACTGCTAATGTAAAATGGCTGTGATGGAAAAAAAATCTTTATGAGGAGATGATGATGATGATGATGATGATGATGATGATGATGATGATTTCAGACCAAAAGCTTTAAAATGTTTGTCTTTGGATTTTATTTTTTATGCAAAGATTTCTGTTTTCTTTTTGGAATGCTTGTTTTGCAATTTGCAGTGTTTCCTTGGTGATTTGTATTGCACTTATTTATTTGTTTATTTATGTATTTATGATGTTTTTTATTATTATTTATCAGTTTGGTCTTTTTAATCATTATAAAGCAATGGATATCAGGTGACATTTTAGGATGAGATTGCTAGTTGTGCATGTAATTGCTGTTCTCAGGGGTGATGTCGAAACCCATGCCAAGACCTTAGCACAAAGTCACATGATGTGAGGGTATGATATAGTGTTTTGCTATTAAATACCCCCTCACTGGATATCTTTCTGTGTTCCCTTCATATTGAGATCCTGCTGGTTTTTCCCCAGGAATCCAAACACCCTGACCAGTAGTGTGGTGGGATATGACAGCAATCAAAGATCCATGGTTGATGACCAGGTGGTCATGACCTGGTGGAGAAGCACACCTCTAAGTACAATCCATAGGGAGGAGATGCTGCATGTATGTATGTAGCATGTGATCTCAGGGGCTGGGTTGGTCAAAGATTGCTTCTACCACCTAGCATTAGCTTGACAAGTGATTTACTCAAGTGGGTGATACTGTATAACTTTAGGCAGGAACCCAGATTCAGCCTCATGGTTACTCTTGTATCTTCTGGCCACACTGTAGGTAGGACGAGCTTATAGATAAAGCATGTAGCTCCCCCATTTCTTGCCAAAGTGATTGCCAAGAAGAAAGCGGTCTTTAAAGAAAGCCATATCAGCTCACCATTCTGTATCCATAAGAAAAGAGCCTCAGAGACTCTAGGATAGAGGATGCCTCGAGTCCCAAGACTTCTCACCCTCTCACTCACTCACTACCCACTAATACGAACTACCTCGGGTCACGGGGAGCCTGTGCCTATCTCAGGCATCATCGGGCATCAAGGCAGGATACACCCATCACAGGGCACACACACTCTCATTCACTCACGCAATCACATACTACGGACAATTTTCCAGAGATGCCAATCAACCTACCATGCATGTCTTTGGACTGGGGGAGGAAACCGGAGTACCCCGAGGAAACCCCCGAGAAGAAAGCGGAGGCAGGAATCGAACCCCGACCCTGGAGGTGTGAGGCGAACATGCTAACCACTAAGCCACCGCGCCCCCCGAATAATAGTAATAGATCTACATACACTTTCAACATAGTTGGAAATTAGTCCTTGTTTATTCCCAGGTTCTGAGGGCAGTTAGTACTTTATGCATATGGTTTGAACCAGTGATTTGGTGGCTCACCAAATGTTGCTTCAAAAAAGTTAAATGTGAAAGAAGAATTAAAGGGACAGATAGCCACTGATGGTGTTTTAGTAAAATACAAGGTCATACTGTCAAAATGTGGTAAGGTCTTGGCATGGAGCCAAAAGGTATTCAGATGCTTAAACATTGCTCCTGATGGTTAGGGGGCTGAAATAGAACTGACATTACTGAGATTATTGCAATATCCTCAAACTTCAGTCTTTTAAAACATAACTAGCTGATGAAATCAACTGTCCCTTTAATGGGCACTATGTTTCTCCTGTGGCCTGATGTTCCTTGTGCTTTAAACCAACCAAACCAAAGTGTCTCATGGAGAAAAACAAACAAACAAACATATTTATTGTAGGAACCCGATTCATTCACTTTCTGTTGTCCTTATTTTTGGTCTGGTTCAATAACAGAGGAAGACAGATACATCTCTCCATATACCTCATGTTAAAAAATACCAAAAAGTCAGTTTTGAGCATAGATATTGCTAGAAAACAGATTGTGATTCTATGTAATTAAAATACAATTACAATTAGACACTATAGACTGTCTAAAACTATTTAAATACAGAACTTGGCCAAAATATTGGATTGATAGCAATAAAAGTCCAATCTGCACTAATTCCCAGATGCTCACTCACTTATAAAGGAACTAATGGGAGATCGGTTCTAACCCAGTTATGGAGTAATATATTCATTTGAACACAACCCCTTTCTTTCCATCAGCACATTGTCTACAGAGCATAAACACGGGGCCCTTAGGAGTTAAAGCCAAGAGAATAGTAACAGTTCCTTTTACATTTTACACAAAAAAGGTTCACTTGTGTTTGTGTTTTTGTGTGTGTGTGTGTGTGTGTGTGTGTGTGTGTGTGTGTGTGTGTGTGTGTGTGTGTGTGTGTGTGTGTGTGTGTGTAATGGTGGTGGGTCCTCTGTGGAAAATCTAGAGTAAAACCAAAGGTAAACACCTATAATAGACAATGTCATAAACACATTTAAACATACACAGTCAATCATTTACCTCACTTACCTTTAAAGAACTGCACCTGCATCTGCAAAATATTTTATATTACAACTTCAAAATATTTTGGATATTTAGAAATGAAGACGTTCAGTAGTAATACTGTTAAACTGGAATAGCTCTTTTACTAGTACAGTATTACACATAAAATGACATTAATGGATAGTAACAATAACAATATAAAACAAAACATTTTCTCTAAATTTAGTTCCTTTATTATAATTACACACCATTGCAGTCTTTCCTTTTCCTTTGTGCTTTGTGTTTTATCAATACAGCTTGAATCCAAAGGTACTTTGATGAGGGCAGCAAAGATACTTTATATATATATATATATATATATATATATATATATATATATATATATATATATATATATATATATATATATATATATAAACTCACAACTGAAAACCAAAGAGTTTCCACCCTTACATTTTCTATTTACATGTTTCTTATTTAAGCAACATGCCTAAAGTTTCATAATTCTCATGCTCAGAAAAACAGATGTTATGAGATGTGCTGATGTTGGTAGATATGGACGATGGTCTCTTTGACTCTATTTCTGTATATTCTAGGATCCTTTTTCCTGCTCCTTGTCTGTGTTCTCTTTCACTTAGCTCAGAGTCACTTCACAGAGTTTGTAACCTGACTTTGGATTTTGTTCAGAGCTATTGAACTGTCCCTTATTCATCACTGTCTGTGTGCCTGTTGTATAGGGGGAGGAGAGGACGGAGGATGGGGGTGGGGGGCAAACTCATATGTATTAGGATTAAAGTGCGGCTTTAGATTAAAACGTTTCCCAGTCTGATTTATTACCACCATAAGAGGGCTGGTTTTCCACAATGAACCTTTACACTGGCAGAAAATATCTGAAAATTTATTAAAAATAAATGTTTCATAGATTTTTTAATATTAGCATTTCTCAAACAACCAAAAAGAATTTGCCAAACAAGTATAACTTCTTTAGCAGTATTAACAAGTGACACATGACATATGATGTAGTAATTACATTTATGGACTCTACTGTGTTAAAGATTACAAAAATACACTGTAAATTTCTTCACAAGAGCTTTTCTTCATTCCTTATTAGTAAAATAATATAGTCAGGGTTGTGCTTTTAAACGCATTCGGTTGATTTTAGAGGATAAGGAGTTTCTGAATCCACTACCTGCTTTCTTTAAAAAAAAAAAAAAAAAAAGGATGTATTTTTCCAGCCACTGAGTTGTGTTCTAAACCTAGTGGTGGATGAATCTAGCATATACTTAAGAGCAATCCTATATAAAGAGAAGTTGATTGGGGTTTAAGATTAAATAACTAATAAACAACATCAGGCTTACGGCCATTTCTATAAACCTGAAGATTTTATTCATTGGTTTATTTCACACTGAAAGTACAAGATTACAGTAAACTCTAGTCAGTCTGTGCCTATAGTGTGGAGGTTACATAAAACAGAAGTGTGTCCCAGATACACACAATTCTACCTGGACTGAAGTGCACTTTTCTTGTGAAACATTAGCTTGAGCTCAGAACAGTACTAAGGTGTCTTGTTCAGATGCCAACATTTTCTTCATTGCTGTGTAAAATGTTATGGGATGACATTCCGAGAGCCCAGATACCAGCAGAATGTCCTGAAAAGACTTTTCTTTTTCCCTAATGAGAACAATCTTCATACACTCCTTAGGGTGTTTCCTATATGTATTTGTTATGGTATAAGCCAAAGCCAACTACAGTGGAGCTGGAAATGAAGAAACATCTTCTCCCATTTTTCCAATTAATTCCATCGAGTTATTCCTTTTTGTACAGCATCAAGCGATGGTGATATGCTGCCTATTCATGAGCAAAATACTGACCCTTGACTGGTATTAAAAGGTCAAAGGTATGAAATATCAGTCGATTTTCCCAGCAAAGCAATACAATTCATGGTGGTGTAGCAGTACCACAGTGAAACACTAGATGGAAGCCAATCCAAAACCTTAAAAAAGAACTGCTCCTCACCTGAAGGATGCAGAAGATTGTGATTTACTTTACCTCAAGTCATGTATTTAAACATAAACTAAGGAGCAACATTAGCATGTGAGTTTTTTCAGTTTTTGTATCAAACTGAAGTTATTAACTAATCGATGCTAAATTCACAGGATTGCAATTTCTAATGATACTCATTATCTGCTCGTAAGCTCATAAATTCATGTTTGCACACTTGCACATATAGCTTGATTTGCCACATCACTGCCAGCTAACACACAGATCATGATTCAAGCCTGTCTCGTTTGTGTCACCCACAGATATTCAGCGCTAACCTGCCAACAGAGTCATGAAGATTCTGGACGCAATCAGTAAAAAAATATCAAGTAATAATAACATTAGAATTCAAATGCATGGAAAAAATAAATATTACTAAAGCTTGGACTAAATCTATTTTAGTTTCTTAAAATACAGCAATAACAGGAACAAGAACAATAATGATGGATATTAATATTATTATTATTATTATTATTATTATAGATATTTGATGGCCATCCACCTTGTAAGTGAACTTTACACCAGAACACTGTTAAAGCTCAGTCTCAGGATTAAAGTGTCTCAGAATCTAATGCAATGGGCTGATGTCTGAATCCGAGTCATAGATCTGATCCGCCTGTGAAGATAAAAACGCTGCCGAGTCTCATAGAGGTGATGTGCCTCTGATTCTGAAGAAAAGAACTAATCAGTCTTTGAGTTATAAAGGTGAATATTAAAATGATACTTTATGAGCATGCATTACATATTATACATGTTACATAACACACATAACACAGTTTTTCTTATGTGTGTAGTGTGAGTTGGATCTTTGTGCTTTACTGTTACTCCCACCCACCTGCAGATGAACAATGTGTCATCATCAAGATGGCATTTAAGGGGTCACCGTGGTGGCTACAGCAGCCTTATGTTCACTTATATTGCTTGGCTTATTTGTTTATTGAGCATGAGTTGAGCTTGAGTTAGCTGGTATGTGTGCAGATAAGTGGGAAAAAGGTCTCAGGAGACAGGAGGACTCATTAATGCTCTTCAAGTGCATCTTAACTACACTTAGTAGAATAAAGTATTAATCTAAATGTGGATGTGTGATAAGTACACACGTGGACAAAATTGTTGGTACCCTTCGTTCAATGAAAGAAAAACTCACAATGGTCACAGAAAAAACTTTAATCTGACAAAAGTAATAATAAATAAAAATTCTATGAATTTTACCCAATGAAAGTCAGACATTGCTGGACGTGGCCGCAGGAGGAAAATTGATGACAAATCAAAGAGACGGATAATCCAAATGGTAACAAAAGAGCCCAAAAAGACTTCTAAAGAGATCCAAGGTGAACTTCATGCTCAAGGAACATCAGTGTCAGATCATACTATCCGTCGTTGTTTGAGCCAAAGTTGACTACATGGGAGACGACCAAGGAGGACACAAATCATAAAAAAGCTAGACTGGAATATGCCAAACTACATGTTGACAAGCCACAAAGCTTCTGGGAGAATGTCATATGGACAGATGCGACAAAAATGGAACTTTTTGCCAAGGCACATCAGCTCTATGTTCACAGACGGAAAAATTAAGCATATCAAGAAAAGAACACTGTCCCTACTGTGAAACATGGAGGAGGCTCTTTTATGTTCTGGGGCTGCTTTGCTGCATCTGGCACAGGGTGTCTTGAATCTGTACAGGGTACAATTAAATCTGAAGGCTATAAAGGGATTCTAGAGAGAAATGTGCTGGCCAGTGTCAGAAAGCTTGGTCTCAGTCACAGGTCATGGGACTTGCAACAGGACAATGACCCAAAACACAGCTAAAAACACCCAAGAATGGCTAAGAGGAAAACATTGGACTATTCTAAAGTGGCCTTCTATGAGCCCTGACCTCAATCCTATTGAACATCTTTAGAAGGAGCTGAAACATGCCGTCTGGAAAAGACACCCTTCAAACCGGAAACAACTGGAGCAGTTTGCTCATGAGGAGTGGGCCAAAATACCTGCTGAGAGGTGCAGAAGTCTCATTGACAGTTACAGGAATCGTCTGATTGCAGTGATTGCCTCAAAAGGTTGTGCAACAAAATATTACGTTAGGGGTACCATCATTTTTGTCTAGGCCTGTTCCATGAGTTTATTTTTTAAATAATTCCGTTGAAGCATGGTTGAAAAGCAATGTCTGACTTTCATTGGTTGACATTCACAGAATTTTTATTTATTATTACTTTTGTCAGATTAAAATTTTTCTTTCATTGACCGAAGGGTACCAACAATTTTGCCTTGTGTGTATGTGCTCTCTCACTCACACTCTCTCTGTCTGTCTCTCTGTGGAATTAAACTCACCATGATCACACATGTGAGAATCACACCTCCACACCCTGAGTGAGTCTTCTGATTTTGTACACCGCACCGATTCCTTTTTATAGTCATTGTTACCTTTCTGCATGTACTTCTGTTTTTGTGTGTTGTAGAGCCCAAGTCACAGACTGTAGAGTTTAGCTACTGTTTATGTTCAGCTCCTGGGAGTTTGTGATGTGTAAGTGATGATTCAGATAACAGCATGATGAGATGTACAGCAGAAAGCACTTCTGGGTGTGATGATGAGGTGTTCACACAGGACATCATGTTCAATCATCTGGTCTTTCAGGTTACTGTGTGAGAAAGTCACCCAGTGTATATTTAACATATTGTGCAAATAACACACACACACACACTCAATTGCACACACAAACACATACACTCAAACTCACACACCCACACACATACACTCACATGCGCACAGACAGGCAAACACACAAATGCATGCACAACCCATAACAATGAGCTAATGGGTCTCTGATCTCTGAATCTTGGAGCTGATTAGTTATAGGATCTGAATCACAATCCAAGATTAGTCTTGGAAATATTCACTGAAGGAATATTGAATGTGGGATTTTCCTCCCATATCCAGCTGCTCCTACAAGAAACCTGTGTTAAAAGGTGACTTAAACATGGACAGATTCTGGAAGCTGATCTAATCTGCCACACAACTGAAACTGTGTGTGAACTTCAGTAGTCTGGCAACGCTGGCATATGACGGCCTGTAGTGTTACACACGGCATGGGCCTTATGGAAAGCACAGGAAACAGACCACCAATACCCTTTTAGTCACTTAAGCTTGGAGTTAAGGTTTCTTTACTGGTGTCTTGATCAGACATCATTAAACCTGAACCCTGTTAAAGTGAAGTTTACAACTGTCACAGTGTAAGACGAGTTCTAAGGCACTGTGTATAAAAATTTATTGTTTTGGTGGTGAAAGTCTTAATGGGGGTTGGACATGTGTTGAATTGCATGTTTTGTGTTTATTTATTTTCATTAATGTAGATGTTGTTGGCCAATGATTGTTGCCCATGTTCCTATAGTTAGAGGAGAGAACCCCCTACCAATTTTAGAATGGTTAGATCCAGGGGCGGGACTAAGAGAATAAAATGGCTCCCACACAGTCAGTCAGTGTGGGTTACTGTAACAGTTGGTGTACCAAGTAAATGCTATGGTCTTACTGAGTGTGGGCACTAATAAATCACCCTTCACCTGACTCCAAGCGGCTTCTGTGTCACATTTGCCTCCTATCCCCCGGTTAAATCCTAACAACAACCTTCAGTGTGCTTGACAACTCACTTTATGCTCTGTACTTCTGCCTAAAGGGATTCGATCTCAGTTAAACGTATGCTTTGCTGTTGTGTTCTAATATCTCAGGCATATCATCAACATATTACCTAAAAAATATAAGTAAGAGACCTGAGCAGGTATCACTATATGTTCAGTAGTATACATCCCTGAAGAACGGACACCAGCGGAATAATGGTTGAGGCAAGTAAATAAATCTGACAATCCAGCTGATTTATACTGACCAATTTTAACAAATTAAGAAAACAGACTAGAAACAGTCCTTTTTTTTTATTGAGTCTAAAACTCAGACCAAGTCTTTAGCTAACAAACATTTTTTGAATATAAGAAAAGCACTAGACATTATTCGGACTAGACAACATTCAACCTAAACATTAAAATGAAGTTGGAGCACAAATTCACAGCATCACTCACTAAATTGTTTTATTACACTAAATCACTGATTAAGATATGAGCTCTGGTTGGTTGGTTTGGTTGTATTGTCATTTATACCTTTTGGTTTGTCCTTTTCTTCCAGGCAGAAGTTTCACTGTGGCCACAACAGTCCGTATTGTATGTGCTCTATTACACCTGTCCATCACCTGACACTTCCACACTAACATGCATACACACTAATTAGCTCTTTTTGTTATAGTCGAACACTGACACTGTGATCATTTCACATTTCCCCACAGGTTCAGACGCCCTGCCGACCTTGCGCATTCTTTTCAGTCATTAAAACTACAGGTTTAAAACTAGTCGCATTAATTATCTGTACATTTAACAGTAAACACCTCCACTTGTGTGCTTTCTCTGTTTTTTGTCACTCTCAAGCTGTTAGCATTCTTTAGGACCTATCTGTCATCAGACCCTTCAGAAACAATCACAATCAGCAGGGGTGGGGTGGGGGTTCAGGGTGGACGGTGATGCTACATACGGAGAACATTTTGCTCAGGGCAAGGTCAAAGATCAAGACCTGAGGGTAAATGTGAAATTGTCTCAGTGTTAGACTAACAAAAAGAGTTGACACACCGCTCTATCTAAGTTGTCTCAGCTAGCGAACTATAGAATGTAATTTAATTAATGTACATGTCACTATAGGTGTTCATTCCATCCAAATATAACTATTTAGGGTTTGTTTTGGACTCTACCCACAGTAAAAACACTAACGTGGCCCATGGCAATTATACTTAGCATTCAGCACACAGCGCCTCCAAGTTTAAAAACAGCTATATTATGGACAAAATAAACACGAATAATCCCCATGGTTACATACCATACAGCTGATCGAAGGTATTCCTGTACATGGTTCAATTGGGGGAAATCGTGAGCTAATGGTTAGAGAGTCTGACTGCTAGCTCTAAGGTTGTGGGTTCGGGTCTCGGGCCGGCAACGACTGAGGTGCCCTTGAGCAAAGCCCAAACCCCCCCCCCAACTGCTCCCTGGGCACCGCAGCATAAAAAGCTGCCCACTGCTCCGGGTGTGTGTTCACTGCTGTGTGTGTGTGCGCGCGCACTTTGGATGGGTTAAATGGGTCACCGTACTTAGCCACGTCACGTCACGTCAGATGACCTGGGGGTGTTTTTTTTTTCAGTAAACCCACCTCTTTTCTTGCCAAATGCACACTTTCCACTTGTTTTCAGTGTTTAAAAAGTTAAACAACACAAGAAAATCCTTCGGAGAATTGAGTTGGTGAATTTAAAGGTTCAGGGATTTAAACTATTTAAACTTACCACGAAAGGTAAGAGCAAAGTCAGTGTTATGGCTGCTCAGTGTTCCTTCTATTTCTGTGAATATTGTTCACACAGCGACGATCCTTATACCATTGGATTCTGTAGAATCTCAGACTGAACCAAGGTTGTGTTTGTGTTGTGTAATGGGTTTCTTCCCATATGTCTGGTGTGCTGCTTGTAGATACATTCATGATTTATTTGTTTTACATTCTGAGCCTGGTACTGGGGGCTATCGGGTTGGAGAGGGTGGGAAATAAACCAAAAAGGCAGTTTAATTCATGTTTACCTGTTTTTAATGAACCCTGATTACAGTTTACAGGAGAACCTAGAGTACATTTCCTCACAAGGTCAAGTTACATATCTTCTTTAGAGTGTTAAACATAACTGCTGAGAGTATAAGTGTGGGTGCGAGGAAAAGATGAACGAATACTTGTACAGAAATGTGCAGAAAAGAAAGAGATGCCTTATTCAAATAAAGAAATCTCTTCATTGTTGCCCAGTCCACCAAAATGCAAAAAATATGTACACACACACACACAAAAAAAAAAGAATATATTTAGATACAAATAATGTGATAGCATAATGTTCCCCCATCCCTTTACCTGGCTTTTAAATGATTAAAACCAGCAAAGATACAAAGCAAGAAACCGCCAGTATGAATTTGGAATACACTTTGTAATAACTTTAAGAAGTTTAAGGTTTCGAGAAAGGGTACAAAATATCAGTAATATCACTGTTTAAAAAAATAATACATGATGTCTAGATATAATAAAAACAGCAAGGACTATAATAAGATATGAAAAATATATGCACTTTTTTTTATACAAGTATGAAGTAAGGCAGCTGTATGGTAGAGCTGGTGCAATGCACTTGTACCGATAAACCACAAAAGAGAGATAAAGCAATAAAGGAGATTGTGGCTAAATTTTGTACTGCCATAGAATGATTTTTTTGCCGTTGACCTGCTTTATGTCCTGAGCTCAGCTCCTGCATCACTTCCTCCTGCTCAAGCAGAACCTCAATGCCACTGACAGCAGGTCTATCACAAGAATCTGCTCATGTTATGCCCCAAGGTGGCAGAGGGTAGAGCTGACAACTTGTTCAACTTGCATGAAGTAATGCTGCCTTTACCCTGCGTTCTGCATCTGATCATGTGTATCTGAGCAATGATCATAAAACATCAAGGCTTAAGGTACAATCAGTTACAGTATTTACTTTAATAACACTATCAATCCTAACCATTCTCAAAAAAGTCGTGTCTCTGAAATATCTTTAAAAATAGAATCATCAAATCTATTCCCAATTTTGGAGATAGATAATCTGTATCAAATATATACATATATATTTATAGCAAAAACAGCAAAATATGGGCTTTGTTTTGATTTGGGAGCATTTTTTAAGAAAAGGTAAGCAAATGTGCTTGAACAGAAAAGGCACAGTCTAACTTTCTAAATTCTTTTTGTTAAAGGCTTCATGGACCCACAGAGTGGAGATTAGGTCTTGCTAATGTATGTCTGAGATTTTCGACCAGCATGACCAACTAAACAAGCTAAAAGGCTCTTTTTCAGTGTTATAGTGAAGAAAAAGGGGCGAAGGAGTCATTATATACAGTCATACTTGGTCACAGGCATTAATGTCAAGCTTTAAATAGTACGGATACTAAAATCTAGTCCACACCACAGCTGTGTATCAGTGGAGGGTCAAGTGGTCCCTTTTTACCCCCAGCAGAGGCTGAGTGAACAGGACTGTGGAGAGATGTGCTCCCCTATACCTTTTCTGAAATACACTTCTGGACCTCAAGAGCATCAGAAGATGGTGTTGAGCAGTTAGTATGTAGATGTGAAGTGACAGAAAAGGTACTATTTTGGGGCGCAAAAGGCAAACTTGTTCTGCAAGTGTCCCTCCTAGGACTGGAGTCTTATTTAAGCATGTCATGCTGACAGAAGATCGTTCCTAATTTAAATGGTGGGGGGATGAAGAGTCATCATCAGATAATTTTTGTATGTCTAATGCGTCATAAGCACTACATCTTGAGGTGGGAAAGGTCCTTTCTCAATATGAAGGTTGTCACCTCTCATTTATTCACTGATCTGTATGAATGACCACAGTTTCGGGCACTTTTTTAATCTGGTCGTGAGGCATCGATGTTCCTCCCTTTAATGTAACTAGCAGAAGTTTATAAAGAAGTGATAAGTGAGAAATAAGCAGCCTGGGTGGGTGCAGAAACAGGCCTCATTAAATCATTCTGCAGAGGATTAACAGTCAGTATTGGTCATTTGTAGTGTCTCAGCACTTCAACAAGAGTGAAGCTGTGATTGTGTGCATGTGTAGAAAACAGCTAGGAGTTACTGCATATAGATTTATCCTTTCATTCATTGAGTCTTAAGGTGTGTACACACAGCACACAGGTAAGCACAGCTCGGTGCACAACATCTTACATGCAACACAATGTACAATTATCACCTTAGCACCCATTGTTTTCTAAAGACAGTTGTGCTGTTGCTTTCTGGAGCTCAGAGCTCACCCTCCTCAGGCCTGCACCCAGAGGAGCAGCCAAGCTCCCTCCGCTCCTTCCCTCTTCAACTGGCATCACCTTCTGAGATTGAGCTTCTTGGGCTGAGGGTTCCTCCTTTTCAGCACGACTCTTTTTGTCTTCAGCCTCCTCAGTTTCTGCCTCCATTCGCTGGTCCTCACTCCAGCGGCGCTTGAAACGCAGTTTAAGTGGGATGCACTGGGTGCCACCGGGGCTGCTGGGACTTCCCTCTCTGGGTTCAGTTTTGAGGCCTGGCAAAGTCATGCCAACCGCAGCAGCAATGCCACTAATAGTTCCAGAAGAGGGTGCTGCTGGGGTCTTAAACAGGTCTTCCTCAAGCTCATCCTCTTCATTATCCATGATCCCATCAGGGTAGGGCAGAAGGGCAGGACGGCCGTTGCAGTGTGATGGAGCAAAGACATCACAGTTGTCATCATCTTCACTTATATCGGTGACCTCCACTTCTTCCTCTGATTCAATGTCTGAGACCGACTCAACCTGCAGAGTAAAAGGAAGTAATGAAGCTGCACGTTTACATAAACAGTAAACAATGACATGTATAATGTGTTGAATCTAATGTGTAGGATGTTATAGTCAATGTCAGCCACATCTAATGGTTGCAGACATTTAGCATAATGTGAGAACTGTTTTATAAACTGTGCTGTGATCTTGACTGAATCAGGAAAATGATCATAAACATACTTGATGTTTCTGCATACCACACAACTGGACCACTTTCCAAGCTCACAGTAGGTTTTACAGGCAATTTGGGGTATTCATTGACCAGAGAAGCTTCTTTGTAATTCACACAACTAAGATGAAGATGATTACCTTGCTGAGAAACTCCCCTAAGATCAACAAAAAATCCCTGGCTGACACGACAAGAAGCTCACTTTCTTACTGTAGAGTTAAATCCTTATGTCTTATTCAGGAAACAAGTTAGTCACTGAGAGACATGCATGCTTCAGATTGTCTCTGGTGTAAATGCTATGCCTGTTGTTTGCTAATCTATATTAAGTGGATAACATTTTAGATCATTTAAATCTGCTTCATAGATTTAAAGTCCGATTATAAACAAGTGGCTAGGCTCCACGTATCTGTCTGAAACCAGGTCATGTGTCATGTGCATCTCATTGTTTCCAAACAGTGGTCTACACACCAGAGGTGGACAAATCATGTTGTCAACGTTCAACAACCAAAGAAACAACCAAAAACAATTCTTGGTGATGTAAAGCATCATGTTGTCTTGTGCTACAGAACAGAGGACCCATAACTTTATGATTTGTACGATTGTGCAGCCAATATTTACTTCATTATATTACACAGGAAATACCAACCTTGATTTTTGGTGGTCCACCAGAAGCACTGCTGGTCAGTCCAGAAGATGAAGAATTGAAACCCTGCCCCGTGGCAGAACCGCACTCACCCAAGCCTGTGTAGGGAGTACCAGAAGTGCCCGAGAGTCCTGCTGATGTAGGGGGCGGGCCATCACGGTGCTTTCGGCCCAGCGGGGGGGGCTGAAGCTTGAATTTATAAGGTGAGGGATGTGGATCTTCAGGCTGCTGATGGTGCAGTGGGTGAGCAACAAAGTGTGTGCCTGCTGTTGGCCCTGCCATGCCCTTATCAGGACGCTTGGGCTGGGGCACAACAATGCTGGGGTAGTGTGGGAAGGCGCGCGGACTGAGGTGGTAGTTGTAGACACTCTGTGCATGTGCTTGCAGATAGCGCTTCATGTCTTCGGGGCTGAATGAGAAGTGTGACCCGGGCATGGGTGATGCCAGTGATGGTGAGGGTGTATAGGGAAGGTGTGAGCTGGGGGTTGAAGTCATGGACAGTGCAGGTGAGAGCTGTGGGGGCAGCAGGGGGGCACCAGGCAGAGGTGAGGCAGGATAGTGTACTGCGCCTGGGGGAGGAACTCCATACATGCGGAACAGAGAGTCGTGAGTGAGTCGCGGATGATGTGGCAAGAATAGAGATCTGAAGGCTCGCTCTGCAGGACGCTCATCACTGCCAGTCATGCCCACCTCTTCCAGCTCTGAGGCTACAGAGGTGCCATCGCTGCAATCGGATACAGACCCACGTGCTGCCCGCCGTGCCACACTGGTGAACACACCAGGACTGCGCAACTCTTCACCGTTCGGGGAGAGAACATCAGATGGAGTTGAGGGAGGGAAACGAAAGTGGGTTCCTACACCTGATGGGACCGGAGGAGCACTCTGAGGCACACTGGAACCTTCAATGCAAATAAGAATGACAAAGGAAGTGGTCATACATATAGATTGAGATCTATAAATATCTACATCCAATGAAGATCCTAGAAACCCAGTCAGTTTTACCTGCAGACCCCATGTCAATGAAGGGGTAGTTGACTAGCACAAGCTTGTTGAAATTAAACTTATAGGTGAACCTTTTCCCTTTTGTCTTGTGCAGGATCCTTTTATTGTAGTAGTATCTGGGGAAAAGGAAGGTATGGTTACGCTTATGTTAAGGACAAAATTCAGCATAAACGGATTTTAAATTGTTGCGTAATTGGATTTTTAACATGATCAATATTAGACGTATCTTGCAAAACCTTTTGTTGGTGTAGAGAAATGACAGAAATAAAACTCATCATGCATAACAAATTGGGCATTTATCTTAAAATAATGTTTATATTACATTCATTCAATCTGGACTAGAGAAACTATACCAGCGTTTGGGTAATAATGTGAAGAGCAAGTTCTAATGGCGTGTGAGAACCACCAGGACATACAAACAGAGGTGTTTATCACATGGTTGTTACACGTGGCTCCTGCACAAGTGACACTGATAAAGCCAACACATTCTTAATTAAAGTAGGCTGAGGTGAGAAAGTATAGATGAAAGATATTAAACTAGGACAGTGTGTCTAAAACTTCAAAAACATCCATCATCACTCTTAAGAGTGGTGGGTGTATGTTGGTGGGGTTGTGGAGGGACAGGGGTCGACACTGTACCTGTCCTTTTAGTGCAGGTTGATGTGATATAGATTATTATGGGATGGCAAAGACAGGTTCAAGTGGGCATTTGGGATGGCAAGGAAGGGTTTAAGTGGGCATTTGCTGTTGCCATGGAGAGGGACGCAAAGACATGACTAACATGTAGACAGACAGAAGGACTGCAGAATAGAGGAAAAGTGACATCATCAAAAGAAAAAATGATGAAGATGGACCTTATGAAAAGGTGCACAGATTTTCTAAAGAGCAATAATTGAATTCATGAGAGACTGAAGAAATGTGAGAGTATCAGAGAGAAAAGGTGGAAAAATAATGATGTTCTTGGTTTGTTGCAATTCATGTGTGTGTCAGTGAGGTGTAAGTGACACAGGAGTCACAAATATCAAGAGGTTCACAAGTTACTTGTTGCACATCTGGCTTCATGTCTTGCACTTTACTTAACACCCAAAATCTTCATCTTCTGGTGTTTTTTTTTGCACATAAGGAAAAGAAACTTGGGGAAATATACTAAAGTTATTTCTATTAAATGTGAAACTACATGCACTGTATGTTCCACTGACAGACACCCTATATCTTCTCTCCAGGTTGGTGGAGACTGACCCAGTGTAACCTCAGATTCCGGTCCTGAGCGATCAGAAAGAAACCCGATACGGCCTTCTGCTGTTGTAGCCCAAGCGCCTCAGGGTCCGTCACACCGTGTGTCCAAATCCAGAATGCACACCAGTATTACACTGGCAACTTGTTCCCACAAAAGACTGCGAGAAATGTGTCCAAAGTGGAAATTTGACATAATAATATAGAATAATGGTAAGGAAACACTAAGCTAATAAACGTTCAAATTTAATCAAGCCAGTGGGAAAAACTAGCAGAACCTCCACACATGCTCCATTAAGATCTGGTCTCAACAAAAATTCCTTGGACTTCATGGCTTTGGATTTTGGTCTGACGGCACTGTGAATGATTGGACCTTATCCACAGGTGTTTGCTTTTCGGTCTAATCATGCTCAATAAATGTCAAGATATAATCGGTTTAAACAGGAAGCACCTGAACTGACAAGGGAATTCTAATACATTTATTTCCCTTTTCAGAGTGCCTTTGGCTTCATGTTGTGGTTAGCAGTGTAAAGCTCAACGCTGAAGAGCAGAGACTTATTCTGATATAAATACTGTATCAGCCTTTTCTGGTCATTCCTTTGCTCCCTGAATTGCTAATACTGGTGGCTGATCTGGATATCTTGACATGTGCAGATGTGTAGATGAGGAATAGAGGTTGATCCAGTTTGTCCAATGACCTTTTATTGTTGTTGTTGTAATGTTACAGAAAACTTGAAGTAAAATAAAAATATACAATTAAATTAAAGCAGTCTCTTATATGGCACACCACCACACGGTCAAAATATACATTTAGGAAAATGGAGCCAATACAAAATGTACAAAGTAAAATAGATGGCATTTTATTGATTTAAAAAAAAAGAAAACAACTTTGTTCATACGTTTGTTAAATCAATGTGTGATTTCAGTATCGACAGAACACGTGAGAACAGAGACACGTGATTCTCACCTTAGAGCTCGGCTCAGTTTGTCGTAGTTCATCTGAGGTTTGCACTTACGGGCTCCCCACAGTCGTGCAACCTCATCCGGGTCCTTGATGACAAACTCACCGTAGTCGCCCTGCCAGGCAATGACATCATGGTACTCCTCCTTCCTGAGCAGCTCCAGGATGAAATGCCAGAGCTGGATCTGTCTGGAGCCTGGGCTCGACTCCGGCTTGTACGCCCAGTCTGGGAAGGCAAACCCTGCACAACACAGATATGGAAAAACTAAACTGAGGCTTTGTGTGAAGACCACCAATACGTCAAATCCTTTCCATAGTAAAAGATGAACAGATGGGAGACTTGGTGTAATTAACAAAATAACCCCAAAACATTTGTAGAATCTACATCAAATATTTTAATTACCCAACTCTCCTTTACTGGTAATATTTTTTTAGTAAAACATATTTAGCAGAATTGTGTTATAATTTAATGAATCTTATGAGTACTGAACACAGAGTCCTTGAAGCAGCAGTCAAAACAGACCAGGAGCCCAGATCCCACACCCAGTCACTCACATGCTCCTGAAAGACTCCATAGTTACAGAGAGGAAGGTCATACCCTAGGGAAATCTCCATTCATACTGTATGTAGTCTGGGAAGGGACAGATTTCTCTCACTGTCATTTACATAGTGCATCAACAGTAACGGCACAAAAGCTGCAACAATCTAAGATTCAGTGTAAACATCTTTGCTGCACCAATATGTCAGAAAACACAGTATATACCTGTTAAAGTGTTACTGATTGGGCTTTATGTAGTGACCAGGACATCCAGCTTATAGTACTGCATGTGGACAACCTATAAGAGTATGAGAGTAAGAGGAGTATAAAACAAAGTTCCCACACTTGCAGATAAAAGCACAGCCCACCAGAGAGTAGGATTTTCAGATCTTCCAGAGTGGCAGCTTTTAGTCTAGGAAACCCATGCAGTGAGAGATCGCTAACTGGAAACAGATCTGTGTTCTCAAATACTGCCAAAACATACACACACTCAAAACTAAACAGCTGCATGTTGTGTTTCTGGCAAATACGTCAACACAACACCAACCTGCCTGTAAACCAAGGCTAATTCTACAGATTTTTTATATACCAAAGGCATTTGTTTTGAGAAAAAGATGAATATGAGACAACGGATCAGATTTATATCATATTTACATCTTGATGTCTTCAACTATTTTAATCATGGCACAAAAATGATTTAATATATTGGAGAATGTTTCTTGTTGCCTGTGTGTGACCTGTTAGATCGACTGTTTAAACAGGTAACAGCTCCTCGGTTTCACCTGTGAAGGCTGCATCGGTAATGAAACTGATAGAACCAACATGAAGACCAGAGAGTTTTCTATGAGGGAAAAGCAAGCCAGTGTAAAGAGAGAAAACCAATCTATGCCCAATGCAACAATCTGAAACCTTCCAAAAAAGAAAGAAACCAATGATTTTAGCAGCTAGACAAATAAGCGAGTTAGGCAGCAGTTAACTGTAGTAGTGAAAAGTCTCTCGGACAAGTTCCACATGCTGAGATACCAGTGATCCTGACTTCTTCTGCACTCCAGACCTACCTGAGCCATCATGATGTCCTACTGCTGCTTAGAGTCCTCAGCTCATGAAAACCCACTCTGCGCTGCTGAGGAGAGCTTCTCATGGAACGCAGAAAGATACAAGAACTTACAGTACATGGTACCACTTAGGAACCAGGAAGATGGCCTTAGACAGCAATTTATGAAAATGTTTTTATGCCATCGTTGTACTGTTGAACATAATTACCTTCAAAGTAAACCTATGATGAATTCAGAAGTAACTCTGATACTTATGTATAACTGTAAATGCACTAAACGTTCATATTTAGTCCTTCCATTGTTTCCACTCTGTCTGAAGTAAATATTAATGATAATTCACCTTTAAAAATTAGTGCCAAAAGCACTACTCTGTGGTGGAGGCATCTCTGTTTAATACAAGTTTTCCAGCACCTAAAGGATGATCAGGATGCCACCAAGATGCTGAACGTTTTCCACACACTGCCTCCTGCAGGGGACCAATAATCTGTGTGATGATTTCTGAGAAGATCCCAAAATGCAGTATTCGGTTTCTTTAGTTCATCTTACATTGTATTTTAATTGTATTTCATGCAGACGTTTTTTATTTTTGCTTTTGTTATAAAAATGTAGTTAGAATTTTTCAACCTAAAGTGCATTTTACTTGCATGCAGTAATGAAGAGAAAGGTCACAGCACACAGATGGAGCTCATACATGATGAGCTGAGTGTGTGAGGGACAAGAGCTCGAACATGTGAGTGGGAACAGCACTGAGTCATGGCGTCATGGCGTGAAGGACATCTCCTAGCAACAAGGCACTTCAGATCTATAAATAAACATGTATGTGAAAAAGGCAAAATAAATTGAG
Organism: Tachysurus fulvidraco; assembly: GCF_022655615.1. NCBI lineage: Eukaryota > Metazoa > Chordata > Actinopteri > Siluriformes > Bagridae > Tachysurus > Tachysurus fulvidraco. Next base: position 14,029,082 of record NC_062524.1, on the reverse strand, counting down.
CTATCCAGACCTTCACTTCTACTTTAGCAGTGACCCAAAACCTTCAGAGGAACCAGAGCTCATCTTCACCTGGGTAACACCAGCTAGTGTGATTAGAGTGAACGTCCCTGTACAGGACGTTTCAGCAGACTCAGTATAAGGAATGAGCAGCAAAGGAGATTATCCACTGAAGCAAAAATGAGGTTTTGCACATTTATCTCTTTGGGACAATCCACAGTTGGAGAAATAACTAGCTACATATGTACACCAGGACATTATGAGCACTCACAGACGAACTGCAACGGCTCTCGTAGTCAAAAAAAAAGTTCTCGTAGTCAACGTGTTGTATATTGAAGCAGCATAAAGAACTGAGTAACTATGAGTCAATTGCTAATGGCCACAAACTGGGATGGAGAGACTCAGAAACACAACGACTTGTGGGTTTCTACCAGTCAAGGGTAGTAAGAACCTATAGCTTGTGACCTGCAGATGAACAAGCTGAGGCCAGGTGGTTGGGTGTTTAAGGCTCATGAAAGCAGAAGCACAATTATGGCCATCCTGTCTAGTCTGAAGTGATAGAAGGTCTCACAACACACCTCTGTGGTGGTTTTACCTGATGAGGACATGCAGGTGTCGCATAGAAAGAGGGGAATGTTATTAGAAAGGTTATAACAAAACACTCTATAAAACTTAAATTTTAACCCTCATCACTGGTTTTGTGGCTGCTAATTTTACTCAAATAATCAGTTTATTAAATCAATTAACCAGCTCTGACATTAGAACAGGAGAAAAAAGGAAAAAGATCAGGGGAAAAAGTACCGACACAAACTGGTCAATTGTATGCACAATAAAAACACTGCAGCTAACAAATGTACTGTGCAGGAAAAAAAAAAGAGAGATTGTGCATTTTCATCTGAGGAGGTCTTACATTTTACTGCACAGAAGCCACAAAACATTGTATGTAGGAAAATGCCGCCTGCGATCACCAGACTGGAGTCGGTCTGTCCGTGTGGGGTTGCTGCTTCCAATTTCACTGCATATTACCACACACACAAACAGTCGTCATTGGACTTAGTCGAGGATTTACAGTGAAAAGAACAATTCACACACACAGGCACACTCACCCACACACAGACATACTCACAGACACACTTCACAGACACACACGTCATTTCTAGCACTTTTAACCACTTTCAAGGTCCCGTGTGAACCCTGTGTGAATTTCAGAAAAACAGCATGTATAAAAAGCAATGGAGATCCTGCTGGTTCCTTTTCAATAATGATCATTTGTCTGCATTTATTAAAAATAATGTGTATGTTTATGTTTATGTGTATGTAATGTGTATGTGTATGTAATGTTTAAGATAAACACTGTCACCTATTAGGCCTGTACAAAACAAAAAGGAGTTTATTGTCCCTGCACAATATCACTGGACCCTCCTCCATTTAACAGCACAATAACACAAGGGGGCACTAAAATAAGTTACCACAAAAGTTTTAACCCCCTAATAAAACAACAATCAACACAATGTCTGTTACACAAACCCAAGTAGAAACATCTTAATAATCTGTGTGTAATACTAATGTAGGCAATTACTTTTATGGAGGGTGCCAATAATTTTGGAAAGCACTGTAAATAGCATTTACATCTCTTGTGAGGGATTTGAGGACTGTTGTGCTTTACAAGTCAACATTCTGAAGACATACAGCACACCTCGACACACTGCTGCTGAGAAACACACAGGTGATGTGCAATAACAGGTACGGTCCCTGAAGTCTACACATTCTTCTGGGACACATACACACACACACGGGGACACACGCGCACACACACCCGCACGCGCGCACACCTCATGTAAACACCCTGACACAATCCTTACATGATACAAACGTGAGTGAGCTTCAAACTCCCTGGAGGTGCAACAGAACAGAACGCTCCATAACCTGGAGATGAACGGTTCAAATCCTGACAAGTTCATAGCCATCCACAGGGAGGGAGGGGCTCACGCTCGCTTTCCTGCCAATCACACCATCATGAGCCAATTAGGATCATCTAAGAGTTCAGGCTTCAGAGGAACAGGGCTGGAAACATTGTCCATCACTGGATTGAGGAAAATCTGAATCACTGAAAACACTGAACATGACTCAGATGGAGTGACGATTCATTTTGGAGTGTTTCAGTCAGCAGACAGCCAGCAGATATTTATTTACAATTGGTCTGAACAAATCAGGGCATGAAATACAGTTAAGACTTAAGTGAGGAACCCATGACAACTTACAAAATATCACCTTGACTTAATTAAGTGCATCGATAAATCAGATATCAATAGTCAGATATGTAAAAGAAAATAAGTCATATAGTTAATGAGCTGATGTTTAAATAACACTAGTACACAACTAGTCTTTATATTTTTCCCTTATTCACCAGTGAGCACAGACACTGTACCAAACTGTCAGTGACACGGTACACACTGCTTGTGTGTGTGTGTGTGTGTGTGTGTGTGTGTGTGTGTGTGTGTGTGTGTGTGTGTGTGTGCATGCATGTGTGTGTATGTATGTGAATGTGTGAACGAGTGTGTGTATGCGTATGTTTATGTGTGCGTATGTGTGTGTATATGTGTGTATGTGTGCGCGTGTGTGCGTGTGTGTGCGTGCGTGCGTGTGTATGTGTGTATACGAGTGTGTGATACTGATTTAAAAAAAAGACTGACAACTATTTGTCTTGACTATTTTATGAAAAAGACAAAGACAATGTGTGTGTGTGTTTGTGTGTGTATGTGCGCGTGTGTGCGTTTGTTTACGTGTGTGTGCAGAAGGAGCCAGAGAGGAAGGCTGAGAACAAGTGAAGCAGGAAAAGATATGTGGAGGTTAGAAGGAGAACATCAAAGTGAGAGGAACTCAGCTGCAGGTGCCAGATGCCAAGCTTGTGTGTGTGTGTGTGTGTGCGCGTGTGCACGTGTGTGTGTGTGGCTTTCATTTTCATGGGTTCTCAAACCTTTTGGCCTTAAAGGTTGCATTTTGACTGCCCTGTAGGTATAATGTAGTATTAGGATAACAGTTGAACACTGAGTTTGTGTGTAACATCAAATACCACTGTCTCCTGGGCTGTGGTGTTATTTGTATCGTTATAGATTACAAAAAAAATCCATGGCACGGTGGTGTGACATCCTGACACAAACAGCTTTGTGTCTACTTGCTGTGTGGTGCTTAAACACAATCAGCACCGTTCACACACTTACCTGTGTGTCTCCTGTAACTTCAACATTCTCTAGAGACAAAACATCCAAGTGTAAAACACTCACAATAACTGAACACACTGACGAGTTTCCAGCCATGTCCCATCTTCATTACCATCACAAGCTGCAGCTCAGAGTCAGTAAGTCAGTGATGGTCTGCTACATAAGTAGGGTTTAATGGTGGTTAGATGACATTTGAAATCTGCTGAGCTGTAAGGACTAAACGCTGCTGAACTTAAAGGAGCGGTATGCAGACTATTTCATGTTTTTACAAATGATAGACTACACAGTGTAGACAGGAACAAGAAATAGTTGACGGAGCTCGCCAGCTCCTTAGGCCGTGTCCTAGTCATAACACCATCCATGTGTTGCTTGATCTAATGTGCTTAAGATCAAACACGGCAAATTCTGTTTAGGAAAATTTCACCCCGTATGAGACGCCCGAGGCCGACGTCCCGTTAACAACACGTCCTGGTAGGTCAGAGTAAGGCTATTTCCAGTTTAAAACAAGTGTAAGACTTTAACAGATGTGCCTGTGCAAGCTAAACATCTAGGAGCTCTTATTTTCATGTCTTTGTCAACATAGACAAGGCCAAAAATCCCTTTTCCCGGCAAACGGCAGCAAAGACCGTTCTCCAGATGTCCAGGACGCCACAGTGCAACAGCCAACTCTGCCCAGACAGAAACCAGACGCATCACAGGGGAGTTCCTTTTAGGGCTGTGATTAAATCAGCCATAGACGGCCAGGCAGGGCACGTTTCTGGGCCAATTTTCCTGCAATGTGAAGACTGCTAAGCATGAGGAGCAGCCAAGCTACTCCACCAACAGGCCCGTGCAGGTCTACGGCATGCTCACCAAAACAACAGCCACGTTATCCTTGGTCCTTTTTATGCACAACACAAACGTAGAACCTGGTTTATTTCACTGACACTCCACGGAAGCTCGAGTCGTACGAGGCCAGGGCTTAGATGTATGGTATAGTCCGGGTTTGGGTACAGTTCTAAATGCAATTCATAAAAAGAAGAGTTTAACCAAGTGTCACGAAGAGATAGGGTCTGTTTTATTGGGCTTGTATACAAAAGAATTTCAATGAACAAAGAAGACCTTACTGTCTTGGTGAATAAATATCTTATAGGAGAGCTGTTGTCGAGGTGGAGAACTGCATCGGCTGTGACACAGGCCAAGCTGGAGGGCAGGTGGAGGTCAGCCAGTATGAACCCGGCTCGGGTCAGACTTAACTTCTACTTCTTTCTGCTGAATGCTCATTCAGAGCATCTAATTTTAAACACCATTGCCCTGCCTAGATCAGATTATACTAGACTGGATGAACAAACAGCATAACGACAGCATTTACTGTAGCCGTGCAGACGACAGCCAAATGGTTTTGGTGAGCAATAAACATGCTCCATATATAAGCTCCTGTCTTGGCTCGTCTTCATGTTTAAGTCCAAGATTTAAGTACATATTTAACTAACCACTTCTCTGAACTCTAAGTAAATTAAGTTCTTGTTTCCTTACAGCTATTCAGATTTTAATTCGTTGTTGGTTATAAATGGACTTTTCATACAGAGCTTTTTATAGAGCTTTTTATAGACTAACAAAACTACGGATGCAGTGATATACTTATTTATTATCTTTTACTTACGTAATTTACTTCTTTTTTAACGACTTACTGTTGTTTTAGTGCACATTTGTATGACCTGTTTTTTTGATGGAATAAACCCAGAGCTAGGAGCAGGTGAAGACATCTATACCACAAAAGTGTGAAGTGACCTTAAATATGAATCAGGGATGTGTCACTGGGCAAAGATTCATCACAGCTTAATAGAAAAGAATACAAGCCTTGATTTTGTCCTAACACTGCAGGTTGGGGTCAGAGCACGAGGTCAGCCATGATACAGCACCACTAGAACAGCGAGAGTTAAGGGGCAGCTTGGCAGTGCTGGGGCATGAACCCAGAACCTTCGATCAACAACCCGTTAACATATTATATTATCCATATATAATATACACGCAAACAGTTTTGGTAACGGGGTGTGTGTTATGATTATTAGTGTGACTGAGTGAAGAGAGTATCCATATCAATACATCCCAAGTTAACACACTGATAAGGACGGGATTTCACAGCAGACTCGTGCCCCAGAAAAGAAACAGCACAGACATAAGTGGTCTTCTCCGTACTAAGTGTGCTTTTACATGCTGGCTATCAGCACCATTGTCAATAACCCCTGAGTGGGGGACAACTTAAATTAAATTTTTTACATTAATATATGACAGAAACTCTAAAACTTTTTCTGATGAAACCTTGTAAAATAGCTCTTTAAATGAATTGGCCTCATAAAATACCCTTCTGTGGCCATTATACGCAGGACAGTCCAACAGAATGTGTTTGA
>NC_062524.1:13883474-14003474 GCF_022655615.1 Tachysurus fulvidraco | reverse complement strand
CCGTTCGGTCCACCTCCTCTGCTCTACTCCACTTCTGCTCTACTCCACTTCTGCTCTACTCCACTTCTGCTCTACTCCACTTCTGCTCTACTCCACTTCTGCTCTACTCCACTTCTGCTCTACTCCACTTCTGCTCTACTCCACTTCTGCTCTACTCCACTTCTGCTCTACTCCACTTCTGCTCTACTCCACTTCTGCTCTACTCCACTTCTGCTCTACTCCACTTCTGCTCTACTCCACTTCTGCTCTACTCCACTTCTGCTCGCTTCCTCATGGGTTTCAACTGGAAGCCGCTCTTATGGTCCACCAGCCGAGGAGTAAGAGAAGTTTATCGGTGTGTCTCCCCGGACTCTGTCCGTGTGTCTCTCCGGGCTCCAGCTGCTTGTCTCTCCGCACTCTGCCTGTGTGTCCCTTTGTACTCTGTCCTCGTGTCTCTCCGGGCCCCAGCCGCGTGTCTCTCCGGGCCCCAGCCGTGTGTTTCTCTGACCGTGTCTCTCCGGGCCCCAGCCGTGTGTCTCTCTGTCCGCGTGTCTCTCAGGGCCCCAGCCGTGTGTCTCTCCGGGCCCCAGCCGTGTGTCTCTCTGGCTGTGTCTCTCCCCGGGCCCCAACTGTGTGTATCTCAGGGCTCCAGCCCCTGAACACTACTTGTTAAATTACTAATTAATTTGGTGGCGTTACGGAGCTGCACCACGTCATTTTGACGGTCAAAACATACCATATCCGGTTAGAAAAAGTCTATATCTATAGTGTCTGGGTGCTTTTCTGTAAATGCAGTGTTTCTTTTTTTTAACACCCCCTCTTATTTTTCCACTCACTCTCTGTGCACGCTTTCCTCTCTCTCTCTCTCTCTCTCTCTCTCTCTCTCTCTCTCTCTCTCTCTGTGTTCGTCTCTCTCTCTCTCTCTCTCTCTCTCTCTCTCTCTCTATGTGTGTGTGTGTCTCTCTCTCTCTCTTTCTCTCTCTCCTCTGAGTGTCGTGTTTCGTTCTCCCGACCACACGGTGCCGCCCACGTGTATTGGGGAGAGAGAGACCACGCCCACTCGTCGTGCTCTCTGCCCGCGTCACTCGCGCTTTTACTCAATAACCTTCCCACGTCCCGGTGCGTAGTGGCGTCACGACGTTGTCCTACGCACGCTGCCCCTGTTCCAAGCTGTTCCTTGTGTGTGTTGTATACTGTACTAGTGTGTGTGTGTGTGTGTGTGTGTACTCACTGACTTCAATTTGACATACACAGTAGCCCATAATGTAACTGTGCCACCATTTTGATTCCCTAATGCATGTCATAGAGCCAAAAGTATGTGCACCCCTGTCCAATCCGACACAATCACATGTAGTTGAACAACCCACAGGTTAATTCCCTATAATAATCACCATGACTGAGGGGATGTATGTGCCCATTCAGACAGAAAAGGTTGGGTGACATTCTGCACCTCAGAGTCTCATTATATATTCTGTTTAATGCTCTTTAAATGTCAGGTAAAGCTCAGCTCAGTCGGCTGCAGGGTGCAGAGAATATGTCTTAATGAACCTTAAGATGAATGAGGTCATGTAATCCAGGATTGGTCCAGAAATGTGGCAAGTAAATCTGTCCTGATGACGTTTTCTCCTGTCATGAGAGTCAAAAACCAATATTGAAATACCAAAATATTTTGAATAGACTATTATTCATCCAATCTTTGATTTATGGTTAATGAAAGCATTCTATAACCTATACCTTGGCCTCTGATTTACATATATTTGCATATTTCCTATTTAAAACAGTACATAGTGTGGCATTCATTGAACAGACAGGCGAGTTGTAAAGTTCACATTTTTATGACATCAAGTAAACACAAACCTTACTATAAACTGTTTCTGTTAGTATAATTCAAACATTTACTAGCATTGATGTAACCACCTTTAAGTTAAACTCAGTTTTAGACACAGTATTAGAATTGTGATGAAAGATGGAGGCAGAGACCAGGAAGGAATGAAGGAAGGCATTCCACAATTTTCCTAGTTTGTAAAAATATTTCAGAATTTTGATTTGTCCACTCACCTGGAGAGCTTGTCTCCCATATCTTTGGCATTCATGACCAGTGGTTTTTAAGTTGTTGATTATTTAAAATGCTGCTTATCGTCACAGACATCGAAGTCTCATAAAATGCTTGTCCTTATCCTGCTGGATAGCACAAAACCTCCAGAGCACATTTCTTTCTCACAGTAAGAAAGGTCAATTACAGAAATTTGCTCAAATTATTTGTGTATTAATGGCTGATGCATTAACTGAGAGCTTTATTTGCTGTTATTATTTGAAATGCTATTACTTACACTTCTGTCTTAATAAAGGGGAAAAAACATCAGTTGATATCATTTTGTGTCATTTGGCAAAGGCTAGATCAGTGAGAATAGAGATCTGTTTTATTTTGTTGTTAACAAATGTTGTGCTCAAAAAAATGGCATGTAGTACAGAAAACCTCCTGGGGTTTTCCAGGCAAGCAACAGTAGTTATTATTTAGTTTAGATCAATGCTGAGTAACAATTACATCTTCTTATATTTCTAGATATCTTTTCATATCTGTTGTGTGTCTTTCTGAGCTATATGTCATTACTGCTTTTAGGTGTATTTACTATGAGCAGAATGCATAGTAGTTTAATCAGTGTATATAATAGCATGGCTGTGATATACTGATGTAAAAAATCATATGCCAACATAACCATAAGTGGCATATTCTTTTGCCTGATCTTTAATGCACATGTGATTGGAAGGTTGTAAGTTTGAATCTTAGGTCCACTAAGCTGCTGCTGCTGCTGGGCCCTTGAGTATGATAAAACTAAACATAGTGCAGAAAAATATAAGTAAAATATAAAACTAAATATAGTGCAGAATCAGACTCAGACAGTGTCACTTACATACACATGACAACTGAGGGAAAATATCAGTGGAACAAGAACAGACTGAGGGAGGTTGAACGGAATTAAAAAGAAGATTGGGTGGAGGAAGGTAGCTTATGCTGTCTTTCCATTTCCACCGTTCCCCTCCTACCTTTTCTCTCTCTGCTGTTAAACACTCATCATAATGTGAAGTTCTTAGTCATTTGGTCTGATTGTGAAAGCCATGAGTAAGTGAAAAATGCTACATTTGTTTCATCCTTGATTGTCAATGTTTTCCTTCTTCTCCTTTGTTGAAGAACCTTGCCGTTCCTAATCAGAATGACACACAGATGGGCAGCAGAGTAAAAGATGAAAAAAGAACAAGATATTTAAAAAGGAGACACAATCTTCCATTGCCTACAATTCTATGGTATAAAACATACAACATCACATTTTCCATAGTGTATATGAACAGTAATAACAGAAGGAGACTTCTCCATGTCAGCCTTTGCTTTTATGCTGAAACAAATAGTTTTTTTTGGACAGAGAATGAGATCTTTCACTTTGTTAACTGATACCCAGATGACCTCCCTTAAGAGTCCTCTATTATCAGCTATGTTCCTCCACTAATTCTAACTATCTTAGTTCTGTTTAAGTCTCTTTATTAAAGTTAACCGTAAAAAACAGCCATTCAATATTTCCTTTAAATAATTTCACTACATTCTGTTTGTAAGTGAAACTCAGTTTCTGGTGTTCTTTGAAGAATAACAGAAAGCTATCATCAAGGTGTTTTTATAAACTATTCTCATATGCCTTTACATCTGAATATAGGTTCATCATCTGCTCAGAAATTGTGGAAAAATTATTAAATATTTTCCTAGGCAAATGAGTGTCTAAAATATTTACTGCCTAAAAATCCTTAGTTTTTTGCTAAGTTAAATATCCAGGACAGGAAATTATATTCAAAGACGTATATGAGACAGAATAAATCCGAAGATAAACTATGCAGTTGTAGGATTTCACATTTTAGACACAGTAAATTTCATTTGAGTATGTTTTTATTAGATCTTTTTTAATAAATTAATTGCAGTTTTTGTAAAAATGGACACACAATTGATAGATGGAATTTGTTTGGATCTCCAAAGATGACTAACTTGGAGACAGATAAACTGAGAGAAACTGAGCAAAACAATTCAGCTGCTACATGGACTTTCAGTGATCAGAAACAACTAGTCTAGATATGCTCCAATTGTAACTGTTGAATGAGCTATTTAGAAATTGTGACCTATTGATTAGTGAGAAGGGTCTAATGCTGATTGGACAAGATTACCTCCCAGTGGCCAATGTTAATAGTTAATAATTAAGCTGACAAAGTTGATCAAAGTGGTGTCTTACTTTTGTCAGTGTTGCTCCCAATCTAATAGACAGCCTTCACAATGAGCAGCAAGAAAGGATACAGCTTACATTTAATAATGTAAAATAGTGAGAATCTGATCAAAGGGTTTAAATATTAACATGGTTGGGGTGCAAGAGTGCCTTGCCAGCCATCATGGCTACAACTCTTGTAAATGGTTCTTATTGACCCTGGAAAAGGGGCCCACACACACACACACACACACACACACACACACACACACACACACACACACACACACACACACACACACACACACACACATACACACACAAAGGGAGCTTTGTGCCCCAACATGCCAGGTTTTCTTTTGTGTGCCTGAATGTAATATGAAGAGTTACGAAGACATGTTAAGGTGTGAAGGTCAGCATTTCCAATACTGCTTTCCAACTGTGTGTTTTTGGTTTTTATTAAGAAGCAGATAAACTGTGGCAATAGATGTTGTGTCATCCAGTCTAACAAAATGAGGGAAAGAGAAAATGTATGTGTGTTGGACAAGAGAATGGAAGTAAAAATGGAGAGGTTGTAAAAGGGATAATGTAGAAAGCCCAACATGGAAAAGAAACAGGGGAAAAAAACATGAGCATGCCAGAGTGATCATGTGATATAACAATTTGACCCCATTCACACCTGTACTTAGTACTCTCCGTTTGTGCTCTGATGATTTCAGATGGTTATGTACCAAGTCTGAATGGGGCCAGAGAGGAGGGAGCTTCTGTGTAAGTAGGTGGATGAGAGGGAGAGACTGGGGGTGGGGTGGGGTGTTTGGGATATATGCAGGTTACATGTGTGAATGCACTCTTTGTGATCAAAAGACATATTTATTTTCTTAGTGCTTAAACTATTCAGAAACACTGGGTTTCTCTCTGCTATCTGCCATACTCATTTATAAGACCTTATCTATGCCTTTGTACACACAGTGTTTTTGTTATAAACTATGATTGTGCCCTTTAAACATGCTGATCACGTGTAACATAAAAACACACAGCTATATCCTGTCCTCTTTTCTCCTCCTTCATCTTATCCCAGTCCAAGCTGCTTTTCACAGATTTGTAATTATATTAACACACGGAACAGAGAAGAGACTGATGAGAAGGAAGAAATCAAAAGAATGAAAAAGATGGAGAAGGATTTAGGAGGACAAAATGAAGGCGAGAGAATAAAAACACTATTTGTATTCAATAAAACAACTGCTTAAACATTATGCAGCTGTACATTTCTAACCAGATGCAAACAAAGAATGAAGTTGAACAAGTATAAAATGTTTTCTAGATTGATTATATGGTGATAAAGTAACACAAAGCAAACCAGAATAACATAATTGTTGATCTCAATGCATGTCACATGTCCATGTTGTGCAAATTTTTAATTTTCTACTGTTAGCGCATTTGATAATATACCTTAAGTATACTATTGTTTAATACACTTTTACTTTACCGTGTGATATGATACATTATCAGCACACATGATAGTAGGTAGCGACATGCTAAGGCTAAATTTTTTTCTGTGTTAATGATAAAATAACGTTATGTACTTTATCGATTACAATCTCCGTTTATACAGATTACATGAAGCTGCACGTACACGTTTTATTCCCCGCGTTTGGATGCCAATGTAGGTTCGCAAAGCCATGAGCATTAACAGTAAGGCAACATTGTTGTTTGTGGTTGCCGCTGCTGCACTAACGTTGCTGGGACACGTGACACGTATACAGTGACGTCACACTCGGCGCTGTGATTGCTCTCTAGCCGGTGGAAAGGCAAACCGGTTCTTAGAAGGTTCGCCAGTGGAACCAACTTTGAACCAGCACTAGCGCTAGCTCTGAACCAGCACCCGGTTCTTTCCGGTGGAAAAGAGGCAATAGAGGACTTTTCGGAATTCCCCATTCAAGTCTATGGGATGTTCGATCGTCGACTACGGGAAAACCGAAAATTCCGTCGGAACTCCGGAAAAAAAAACTCCGTCCGGAGTGAGGTCCTAAAGAACCTGTCCGAGTTCGGTGTAAATCGCTCGAAAACTTGCCGAGTTATAAACCTCAAAAGTTTATAATGGAAGTCTATGGGAATAAAGGCCACTTTGAGCTTCCGTACCGGGAATGCCAGAATTCCGATCGCTTAGAAAAATAGAAGCAACAAACTTCAGACCAGGGTCTACGACATATCCAAATTTGGTGCATGTGGCTCGAACGCCCTGGGCCACATTTTTTAAAATAAATTGTTGTCTAAGAATAATAATAATAATAACTAGATTTGTAAAGTTCGTCGCAACAAACTTTGATGTTGGCTTTGACGGTGCAAGTATTCTCAAAGACCGAGGCGAGTGGACAGAAAGATTGTGAAAGCTACTGGACCGCTAGGGTGCCAATACTTTTGGAAATGAGTGGACATGAGCATGTGACGTGAACATAATACCCATGGGGCAGTTCCCCTCATTGTGCTGAGTGTTTTGATATGTCACATGTCCATGTTGTGCAAATTTTTAATTTTCACGTGACATCACGTGACGTGACCAGAATACCACGTGACCGTGGGGCAGTACCCCTCATTGTGCTGAGTGTTTTGATATGTCACATGTCCATGTTGTGCAAATTTTTGATTTCGCATGATTTGGGGGCGGGGCTACACGTGACGTCACCTGACGTGACCAGAATACCCGTAGGGCAGTTCCCCTCATTGTGCTGAGTGTTTTGATATGTCACATGTCTTTGTTGTGCAAATTTTTGATTTCGCTTGTTTTGGGGGCGGGGCTACATGTGACATCACGTGACGTGACGAGAAGACCCGTGGGGCAGTTCCCCTCATTGTGCTGAGTGTTTTGATATGTCACATGGGCCACTGCATATTTTTGCAATGCAAATTTTGCACAATGCATATTTTATCAATGCAAATTTTTAATTTTGCTTGTTTTGGGGGCGGGGCTACATGTGACATCACGTGACGTCACGTGACGTGACCATAATACCCGTGGGGCAGTTCCCCTCATTGTGCTGAGTGTTTTGATATGTCACATGTCAATCTTGTGCAAATTTTTAATTTTGCTTGTTTTTGGGGCGGGGCGACATATGACATCACGTGACGTCACGTGACGTGACCAAAATACCCGTGGGGCAGTTCCCCTCATTGTGCTGAGTGTTTTGATATGTCACATGTCCATAATGTGCAAATTTTTGATTTCGCTTGTTTTGGGGGCGGGGCTACACATGACGTCACGTGACATGACCAAAATGCCCGTGGGGCAGTTCCCCTCATTGTGCTGAGTGTTTTGATATGTCACATGTCCATGTTGTGCAAATTTTTGATTTCGCTTGTTTTGGGGGCGGGGCTACACGTGACGTCACGTGACGTGAACAGAATACCCCTGGGGCAGTTCCCCTCAATGTGCTGAGTGTTTTGATATGTCACATGTCCATGTTGTGCAAGTTTTTGATTTTGCTTGTTTTGGGGGCGGGGCTACACGTGACCTCACGTGACGTCACGTGATGTGACCAGAAAAGCAGTGGGGCAGTTCCCCTCAATGTGCTGAGTGTTTTGATATGTCACATGTGCATGTTGTGCAAATGTTTGATTTCGCTTTTTTGGGGGGCGGGGCTACACGTGACGTCACGTGACGTGGCCAGAATACCCGTGGGGCAGTTCCCCTCATTGTGCTGAGTGTTTTGATACGTCACATGTCCATGTTGTGCAAATTTTTGATTTCGCTTGTTTTGGGGGCGGGGCTACACGTGACGTCACGTGACGTGACCAGAATACCCCTGGGGCAGTTCCCCTCAATGTGCTGAGTGCTTTGATATGTCACACGTCTATTTCGTGCAAATTTTTTATTTTGCTTGTTTTGGGGGCGGGGCTACACGTGACGTCACGTGCCGTTACCAGAATACCCATGGGGCAGTTCCCCTCATTGTGCTGAGTGTTTTGATATGTCACATGTCCATGTTGTGCAAATTTTTGATTTCGCTTGTTTTGGGGGCGGGGCTACACATGACGTCACGTGACATGACCAGAATACTCGTGGAGCAGTTCCCCTCATTGTGCTGAGTGTTTTGATATGTCACATGTCCATGTTGTGCATATTTTTAATTTTCACGTGTCGTCACGTGTCGTCACGTCACGTCACGTGGCCAGAATGCCCGTGGGGCAGTTCCCCTCATTGTGCTGAGTGTTTTGATATGTCACATGTCCATGTTGTGCAAATTTTTGATTTTGCTTGTTTTGGGGGCAGGACTACACGTGACCTCACGTGACGTCACGTGACGTGATCAGAATAGCCGTGGGGCAGTTCCCCTCAATGTGCTGAGTGTTTTGATATGTCACATGTCCATGTTGTGCATATTTTTAATTTTCACGTGTCGTCACGTGTCGTCACGTCACGTCACGTCACGTCACGTGGCCAGAATGCCCGTGGGGCAGTTCCCCTCATTGTGCTGAGTGTTTTGATATGTCACATGTCCATGTTGTGCAAATTTTTGATTTTGCTTGTTTTGGGGGCGGGACTACACGTGACCTCACGTGACGTCACGTGACGTGATCAGAATAGCCGTGGGGCAGTTCCCCTCAATGTGCTGAGTGTTTTGATATGTCACATGTCCATGTTGTGCAAATGTTTGATTTCGCTTTTTGGGGGGGCAGGGCTACACGTGACGTCACGTGACGTGACCAGAATACCCCTGGGGCAGTTCCCCTCATTGTGCTGAGTGCTTTGATATGTCATACGTCCATGTTGTGCAAATTTTTGATTTTGCTTGTTTTGGGGGCCGGGCTACACGTGATGTCACGTGGTGTCGAGTGACGTCACCAGAAAACCCGGTGGGGTGCCAATACTTTTGGCAAAAAGTGGCTACTGAGGGTTTGGACATTTCATGTCACTACTGCAGTCATTATGGGATTTTACTTATTATACTGCATAGAACAGTACATGTAATTCTTAATGTTGGATGTATTGTGTGTGACATCTTAGAGGACTTTTCGGAATTCCCTTTTCAAATCTATGGGATGTTCGATCGTCGACTACGGGAAAACCGAAAATTCCGTCGGAACTCCGGAATAAAAACTTCGTCCGGAGTAAGGTCCTAAAGAACCAGTCTGAGTACGATGTAAATCGCTCGAAAACTTGCCGAGTTACAAAGCTCAAAAGTTTATAATAGAAGTCTAAGGGAAAAAAGGCCACTTTGAGCTTCCGTACCGGGAATGCCGGAATTCCGATCGCTTAGAAAAATAGAAGCAACAAACTTCAGACCAGGGTCTACGACATATCTGAATTTGGTGCATGTGGCTCGAACGCCCTGGGCCGCATTTTTTTAAATAAATTTTTGTCTAAGAAGAATAATAATAACTAGATTTGTAAAGTTCGTCTCGACAAACTTTGATGTTGGCTTTGACGGTGCAAGTATTCGCAAAGGCCGGTGCAGTTTGGAGGCGAGTGGACAGAAAGATTGTGAAAGCTACTGGACCGCTAGAGTGCCAATACTATTGGAGGTGAGCAGATATGAGCATGTGACGTGACCAGAATAGTCGTTGGGCAGTTCCCCTCAATGTGCTGAGTGTTTTGATATGTCACATGTCCATGTTGTGCAAATTTTTGATTTCGCTTGTTTTGGGGGCGGGGCTACATGTGAAGTCACGTGACGTCACGTGACGTGACCAGAATACCCGTTGGGCAGTTCCCCCTATTTCGCTGAGTGTTTTGATATGTCACATGTCCATGTTGTGCAAATTTTTGATTTTGCTTGTTTTGGGGGCGGGGCTACACGTGACGTCACGTGACATGACTATAATACCCGTGGGGCAGTTCCCCTTAGTGTGCTGAGTGTTTTGATATGTCACATGTCCATGTTGTGCAAATTTTTAATTTTGCTTGTTTTTGGGGCAGGGCTACATTTGACATCACGTGACGTCACGTGACGTGACCAGAATACCTGTGGGGTAGTTCCCCTCATTGTGCTGAGTGTTTTGATATGTCACATGTCCATGTTGTGCAAATTTTTGCTTTCAATTGTTTTGGGGAAAGCTACTGGACCTTTAGTGTGCCAATTCTTTTGGAGGTGAGTGGACATGAGCATGTGACATGATCCGAATACCCGTTAAGCAGTTCCCTTCATTGTGCTGAGTGTTTTGATATGTCACATGGCCATATTGTGCAAAATTTTGATTTTGCTTGTTTTGGGGGCGGGGCTACACGTGACCTCATGTGACATCACATGACATGACCAGAATACCCGTGGGGCAGTTCCCCTCATTGTGATGAGTGTTTTGATATGTCACATGTCCATGTTGTGCAAATGTTTAATTTTCACATGACCTCATGTGACATCACGTGACGTCACGTGACCAAAAAACCGGTGGGGCAGTTCGCCTCATTGTGCTGAGTGTTTTGATATGTCACATGTCCATGTTGTGCAGATTTTTGATTTTGGTTGTTTTGGGGGCGGGGCTACACGTGACGTCACATGACGTGACCAGAATACCCGTGGGGCAGTTCCCCTCATTGTGCTGAGTGTTTTGATATGTCACATGTCCATGTTGAGCAAATTTTTGATTTCGCTTGTTTTGGGGGCGGGGCTACACGTGACCTCATGTGACATCACATGACATGAACAGAATACCCGTGGGGCAGTTCCCCTCATTGTGCTGAGTGTTTTGATATGTCACATGTCCATGTTGTGCAAATTTTTAATTTAGCTTGTTTTGGGGGCGGGGCGACGCGTGACGTCACGTGACGTCACGTGACGTCACGTGACGTGACTAGAATACCCGTGGGGCAGTTCCCCCACATTGTGCTGAGTGTTTTGATATGTCACATGTCCATGTTGTCCAAATTTTTGATTTCGCTTGTTTTATGGGGGGGCTACACGTGACGTCACGTGACGTGACCAGAATACACGTGGGGCAGTTCCCCTCATTGTGCTGAGTGTTTTGATATTTCACATGTCCATGATGTGCAAATTGTTGTTTTCGCTTGTTTTGGGTGCGGGGCTACACGTGACGTCACGTGACGTGACCAGAATACCCCTGGGGCAGTTCCCCTCAATGTGTTGAGTGTTTTGATATGTCACATGTTCATTTTGTGCAAATTTTTGATTTCGCTTGTTTTGGGGGCGGGGCTACACGTGACGTCACGTGACATCACATGACATGACCAGAATACCCGTGGGGTAGTTCCCCTCATTGTGCTGAGTGTTTTGAAATGTCACATGTCCATGTTGTGCAAATTTTGAATTTCGCTTGTTTTGGGGTTGGGGCTCCACGTGACGTCATGTGACGTGACCAGAATACCTGTGGGGCAGTTCCCCTCATTGTGCTGAGTGTTTTGATATGTCACATGTCCGTGTTGTGCAAATTTTTGATGTACCTTGTTTTGATGGCGGGGCGACGCGTGACGTCACGTGACGTCACGTGACGTGACCAGAAAACAAGTGGGGCAGTTCCCCTCATAGTGCTGAGTGTTTTGATATGTCACATGTCCATGTTGTGCAAATTTTTGATGTTGCTTGTTTTGGGGGCGGGGCTACACGTGACCTCACGTGACGTCACGTGACGTGACCAGAATACCCGTGGGGCAGTTCACCTCATTGTGCTGAGTGTTTTGATATGTCACATGTCCATGTTGTGCAAATCTTTGATTTCGCTTGTTTTGGGGGCGGGGCTACATGTGAAGTCACGTGACGTCACGTGACGTGACCAGAATACCCGTTGGGCAGTTCCCCCCATTTTGCTGAGTGTTTTGATATGTCACATGTCCATGTTGTGCAAATTTTTGATTTTTCTTGTTTTGGGAGCGGGGCTACACGTGACGTTACGTGACATGACCAGAATACCCGTGGGGCAGTTCCCCTTAGTGTGCTGAGTGTTTTGATATGTCACATGTCCATGTTGTGCAAATTTTTAATTTTGCTTGTTTTTGGGGCAGGGCTACACGTGACGTCACATGACGTGACCAGAATACCTATGGGGTAGTTCCCCTCATTGTGCTGAGTGTTTTGATATGTCACATGTCCATGTTGTGCAAATTTTTGCTTTCAATTGTTTTGGGGAAAGCTACTGGACCGTTAGGGTGCCAATTCTTTTGGAGGTGAGTGGACATGAGCATGTGACATGATCTGAATACCCGTTAAGCAGTTCCCTTCATTGTGCTGAGTGTTTTGATATGTCACATGGTCATATTGTGCAAAAGTTTGATTTCGCTTGTTTTGGGGGCGGGGCTACACGTGACCTCATGTGACATTACATGACATGACCAGAGAACCCGTGGGGCAGTTCCCCTCATTGTGATGAGTGTTTTGATATGTCACATGTTCATGTTGTGCAAATGTTTAATTTTCACGTGACCTCATGTGACATCACGTGACGTCACGTGACATCACGTGACCAAAAAACCGGTGGGGCAGTTCGCCTCATTGTGCTGAGTGTTTTGATATGTCACATGTCCATGTTGTGCAGATTTTTGATTTTGGTTGTTTTGGGGGTGGGGCTACACGTGACGTCACATGACGTGACCAGAATACCCGTGGGGCAGTTCCACTCATTGTGCTGAGTGTTTTGATATGTCACATGTCCATGTTGTGCAAATTTTTAATTTAGCTTGTTTTGGGGGCGGGGCGACACGTGACGTCACGTGACGTCACGTGACGTGACTAGAATACCCGTGGGGAAGTTCCCCCACATTGTGCTGAGTGTTTTGATATGTCACATGTCCATGTTGTCCAAATTTTTGATTTCGCTTGTTTTGGGGGGGGGGCTACACGTAACGTCACGTGACGTGACCAGAATACACGTGGGGCAGTTCCCCTCATTGTGCTGAGTGTTTTGATATGTCACATGTCCATGATGTGCAAATTGTTGTTTTCTCTTGTTTTGGGTGCGGGGCTACACGTGACGTCACGTGACGTGACCAGAATACCCGTGGGGCAAGTCCCCTCAATGTGTTGAGTGTTTTGATATGTCACATGTTCATTTTGTGCAAATTTTTGATTTCGCTTGTTTTGGGGGCGGGGCTACACGTGACCTCACGTGACATCACATGACATGACCAGAATACCCGTGGGGCAGTTCCCCTCATTGTGCTGAGTGTTTTGATATGTCACATGTCCATGTTGTGCAAATTTTTAATTTCGCTTGTTTTGGGGTTGGGGCTCCACGTGACGTCACGTGACGTGACCAGAATACCTGTGGGGCAGTTCCCCTCATTGTGCTGAGTGTTTTGATATGTCACATATCCGTGTTGTGCAAATTTTTGATTTACCTTGTTTTGGGGGCGGGGCAACGCGTGACGTAACGTGACGTCACGTGACGTGACCAGAATACCCGTGGGGCAGTTCCCCCACATTGTGCTGAGTGTTTTGATATGTCACATGTCCATGTTGTCCAAATTTTTGATTTCGCTTGTTTTGGGGGGGGCTACACGTGATGTCACGTGACATCACATGACGTGACCAGAATACCCGTGGGGCAGTTCCCCTCAATGTGTTGAGTGTTTTGATATGTCACATGTTCATTTTGTGCAAATTTTTGATTTCGCTTGTTTTGGGGGCGGGGCTACACGTGACCTCACGTGACATCACATGACATGACCAGAATACCCGTGGGGCAGTTCCCCTCATTGTGCTGAGTGTTTTGATATGTCACATGTCCATGTTGTGCAAATTTTTAATTTTGCTTGTTTTGGGGGCGGGGCGACACGTGACGTCACGTGACGTGACCAGAATACCCGTGGGGCAGTTTCCCTCAATGTGTTGAGTGTTTTCATATGTCACATGTTCAGTTTGTGCAAATTTTTGATTTCGCTTGTTTTGGGGGCGGGGCTATACGTGACCTCACGTGACATCACATGACATGACCAGAATACCCGTGGGGCAGTTCCCCTCATTGTGCTGAGTGTTTTGATATGTCATATGTCCATGTTGTGCAAATTTTTAATTTTGCTTGTTTTGGGGGCGGGGCGACACGTGACATCACATGACGTGACCATAATACCCGTGGGGCAGTTCCCCTCATTGTGCTGAGTGTTTTGATATGTCACATGTCCATGTTGTGCAAATTTTTAATTTTGCTTGTTTTTGGGGCGGGCTACATGTGACATCACGTGACGTCACGTGACGTGACCATAATGCCCGTGGGGCAGTTCCCCTCATTGTGCTGAGTGTTTTGATATGTCACATGTCCATGTTGTGCAAATTTTTTATTTCGCTTGTTTTGGGGGCGGGGCTACACGTCACTTCACGTGACGTGACCAGAATACACGTGGGGCAGTTCCCCTCATTGTGCTGAGTGTTTTGATATGTCACATGTCCATGATGTGCAAATTTTTGATTTCGCTTGTTTTGGGGGCGGGGCTACACGTGACGTCACGTGACGTGACCAGAATACCCCTGGGGCAGTTCCCCTCAATGTGTTGAGTGTTTTGATATGTCACATGTTCATTTTGTGCAAAATTTTGATTTCGCTTGTTTTGGGGGCGGGGCTTTACGTGACCTCACGTGACATCACATGACGTGACCATAATACCCGTGGGGCAGTTCCCCTCATTGTGCTGAGTGTTTTGACATGTCACATGTCCATGTTGTGCAAATTTTTGATTTCGCTTGTTTTGGGGGCGGGGCTACACGTGACCTCACGTGACATCACATGACATGACCAGAATACCCGTGGGGCAGTTCCCCTCATTGTGCTGAGTGTTTTGATATGTCACATGTCCATGTTGTGCAAATTTTTAATTTTACTTGTTTTGGGGGCGGAGCTACACGTGACGTCACGTGACGTGACCAGAATACCCGTGGGGCAGTTCCCCTCAATGTGCTCAGTGTTTTGATATGTCACATGTCCATGTTGTGCAAATTTTTGATTTTGCTTGTTTTGGGGGCGGGGCTACATGTGACCTCACGTGACGTCAAGTGACGTGACCAGAATACCCGTGGGGCAGTTCCCCTCATTGTGCTGAGTGTTTTGATATGTCACATGTCCATGTTGTGCAAATTTTTAATTTTGCTTGTTTTTTGGGCGGGGCTACATGTGACATCTCGTGACGTCAAGTGACGTGACCAGAATACCCGTGGGGCAGTTCCCCTCAATGTGCTGAGTGTTTTGATATGTCAAATGTCCATTTTGTGCAAATTTTTGATTTTGCTTGTTTTGGGGGTGGGGCTACCCGTGACGTCACGTGTCAAGTGATGTCACCAGAATATTCGGTGGAGTGCCAATTCTTTTGGCAAAAAGTGGCTCCTGAGGGTTTGGACTTTTCATGTCAATACTGCACTCCACTCCACTACTGGACCGCTAGAGTGCCAATACTATTGGAGGTGAGTGGATATGAGCATGTGACGTGATCTCAATACCCGTGGGGCAGTTCCCCCACATTGTGCTGAGTGTTTTGATATGTCAAATGTCCATGTTGTCCAAATTTTTGATTTCGCTTGTTTTGGGGGGGGGCTACACGTGACATCACGTGACGTGACCAGAATATTCGTGGGGCAGTTCCCCTCATTGTGCTGAGTGTTTTGATATGTTACATGTCCATGTTGTGCAAATTTTTAATTTTACTTGTTTTGGGGGCGGGGCGACACGTGACGTCACGTGACGTGACCAGAATACCCGTGGGGAAGTTCCCCTCATTGTGCTGAGTGTTTTGATATGTCACATGTCCATGTTGTGCAAATTTAATTTCGCTTGATTTGGGTTCGGAGCTACACGTGACGTCACGTGACGTGACCAGAATACCCGTGGGGCAGTTCCCCCACATTGTGCTGAGTGTTTTGATATGTCACATGTCTATGTTGTCCAAATTTTTGATTTCGCTTGTTTTGGGGGGGGGCTACACGTGACTTCACGTGACGTGACCAGAATACACGTGGGGCAGTTCCCCTCATTGTGCTGAGTGTTTTGATATGTCACATGTCCATGATGTGCAAATTTTTGATTTCGCTTGTTTTGGGGGCGGGGCTACACGTGACGTCACGTGACGTGACCAGAATACCCCTGGGGCAGTTCCCCTCAATGTGTTGAGTGTTTTGATATGTCACATGTTCATTTTGTGCAAATTTTTGATTTCGCTTGTTTTGGGGGCGGGGCTTTACGTGACCTCACGTGACATCACATGACGTGACCATAATACCCGTGGGGCAGTTCCCCTCATTGTGCTGAGTGTTTTGATATGTCACATGTCCATGTTGTGCAAATTTTTAATTTTGCTTGTTTTTGGGGCGGGCTACATGTGACATCACGTGACGTCACGTGACGTGACCATAATGCCCGTGGGGCAGTTCCCCTCATTGTGCTGAGTGTTTTGATATGTCACATGTCCATGTTGTGCAAATTTTTTATTTCGCTTGTTTTGGGGGCGGGGCTACACGTGATGTCACGTGCCGTTGCCAGAATACCCAAGGGGCAGTTCCCCACATTGTGCTGAGTGTTTTGATATGTCACATGTCTATGTTGTCCAAATTTTTGATTTCGCTTGTTTTGGGGGGGGGCTACACGTCACTTCACGTGACGTGACCAGAATACACGTGGGGCAGTTCCCCTCATTGTGCTGAGTGTTTTGATATGTCACATGTCCATGATGTGCAAATTTTTGATTTCGCTTGTTTTGGGGGCGGGGCTACACGTGACGTCACGTGACGTGACCAGAATACCCCTGGGGCAGTTCCCCTCAATGTGTTGAGTGTTTTGATATTTCACATGTTCATTTTGTGCAAATTTTTGATTTCGCTTGTTTTGGGGGCGGGGCTTTACGTGACCTCACGTGACATCACATGACGTGACCATAATACCCGTGGGGCAGTTCCCCTCATTGTGCTGAGTGTTTTGATATGTCACATGTCCATGTTGTGCAAATTTTTAATTTTACTTGTTTTGGGGGCGGGGCGACACGTAACGTCACGTGACGTGACCAGAATACCCGTGGGGAAGTTCCCCTCATTGTGCTGAGTGTTTTGATATGTCACATGTCCATGTTGTGCAAATTTAATTTCGCTTGATTTGGGTTCGGAGCTACACGTGACGTCACGTGACGTGACCAGAATACCCGTGGGGCAGTTCCCCTCAATGTGCTCAGTGTTTTGTTATGTCACATGTCCATGTTGTGCAAATTTTTAATTTTGCTTGTTTTTTGGGCGGGGCTACATGTGACATCTCGTGACGTCAAGTGACGTGACCAGAATACCCGTGGGGCAGTTCCCCTCAATGTGCTGAGTGTTTTGATATGTCAAATGTCCATTTTGTGCAAATTTTTGATTTCGCTTGTTTTGGGGGTGGGGCTACCCGTGACGTCACGTTGTGTCAAGTGATGTCACCAGAATATTCGGTGGAGTGCCAATTCTTTTGGCAAAAAGTGGCTCCTGAGGGTTTGGACTTTTCATGTCAATACTGCACTCCACTCCACTACTGGACCGCTAGAGTGCCAATACTATTGGAGGTGAGTGGATATGAGCATGTGACGTGATCTGAATACCCGTGAGGTAGTTCCTCTCATAGTGCTGAGTGTTTTGATATGTCACATGTCCATGTTGTGCAAATTTTTGATTTCGCTTGTTTTGGGGGCGGGGCTACATGTGACATCACGTGACGTCACTTGACGTGGCCAAAATACCCGTGGGGCAGTTCCCCTCATTGTGCTGAGTGTTTTGATATGTCACACGTCCATTTTGTGCAAATTTTTTATTTCGCTTGTTTTGGGGGCGGGGCTACACGTGACGTCACGTGCCGTTGCCAGAATACCCAAGGGGCAGTTCCCCTCATTGTGCTGAGTGTTTTGATATGTCACATGTCCATGTTGTGCAAATTTTTTATTTCGCTTCTTTTGGGGGCGGGGCTACACGTGACCTCACGTGACGTCACGTGACGTGACCAGAATAGCCGTGGGGCAGTTCCCCTCATTGTGCTGAGTGTTTTGATATGTCACATGTCCATGTTGTGCAAATTTATAATTTTGCTTGTTTTTGGGCGGGGCTACATGTGACATCACATGACGTGACCATAATACCCGTGGGGCAGTTCCCCTCATTGTGCTGAGTGTTTTGATATGTCACATGTCCATGTTGTGCAAATTTTTAATTTTGCTTGTTTTTGGGGCGGGCTACATGTGACATCACGTGACGTCACGTAACGTGACCATAATGCCCGTGGGGCAGTTCCCCTCATTGTGCTGAGTGTTTTGATATGTCACATGTCCATGTTGTGCAAATTTTTTATTTCGCTTGTTTTGGGGGCGGGGCTACACGTGACATCACATGACGTGACCAGAATACCCGTGGGGCAGTTCCCCTCATTGTGCTAAATGTTTTGATATGTCACATGTCCATGTTGTGCAAATTTTTAATTTTGCTTGTTTTTGGGGCGGGCTACATGTGACATCACGTGACGTCACGTGACGTGACCATAATACCCGTGGGGCAGTTCCCGTCATTGTGCTGAGTGTTTTGATATGTCACATGTCCATGTTGTGCAAATTTTTGATTTCGCTTGTTTTGGGGGCGGGGCTACACGTGACGTCACGTGACGTGACCAGAATACCCGTGGGGCAGTTCCCCTCAATGTGCTGAGTGTTTTGATATGTCACATGTCCATGTTGTGTAAATTTTTAATTTTGCTTGTTTTTGGGGTGTGGCTACATGTGACATCACGTGACGTCACGTGATGTGACCAGAATACCCGTGGGGCAGTTCCCCTCAATGTGCTGAGTGTTTTGATATGTCTTATGTCCATGTTGTGCAAATTTTTGATTTCGCTTGTTTTGGGGGCGGGGCTACACGTGACGTCACGTGGTGTAGAGTGACGTCACCAGAATATCCGGTGGGGTGCCAATACTTTTGGCAAAAAGTGGCTACTGAGGGTTTGGACATTTCATGTCAATACTGCAGTCATTAATGGATTCTACTAATTATTATACTGCGTGGATCACAGAAAGAGAAGCCGTGCCTGAGCTCTGCGCACGCTGTGTGTGTGAGAGCTTATAGGAATTTTCGGAATTCCCCATTCAAGTCTATGGGATGTTCGATCGTCGACTACTGGAAAACCCAAAATTCCGTCGGAAGTCCGAAATAAAAACTTTGTCCGGAGTAAGGTCCTAAAGAACCTGTCCGAGTTCGGTGTAAATCGCTCGAAAACTTGCCGAGTTATAAACCTCAAAAGTTTATAATGGAAGTCTATGGGGAAAAAGGCTACTTTGAGCTTCTGTACCGGGAATGCCGGAATTCCGATCTCTTAGAAAAATCGAAGCAACAAACTACAGACCAAGGTCTACAACATATCCGAATTTGGTGCATGTGGCTCGAACGCCCTAGGCCGCATTTTTTTAAATAAATTTTTGTCTAAGAATAATAATAATAACTAGATTTGTAAAGTTCGTCGTGACAAACTTTGATGTTGGCTTTGACGGTGCAAGTATTCACAAAGGCCGGTGCATTTTGGAGGCGAGTGGACAGAAAGATTGTGAAAGCTACTGGACCGCTAGGGTGCCAATACTTTTATAGGTGAGCGGACATGAGCATGTGACGTGATCCGAATACCTGTGAGGTATTTCCCCTCATTGTGCTGAGTGTTTTGATATGTCACATGTCCATGTTGTGCAAATTTTTTATTTCGCTTGTTTTGTCGGCGGGGCTACACGTGAAATCACTGGACGTGACCAAAATACCCGTGGGGCAGTTCCCCTCATTGTGCTGAGTGTTTTGATATGTCACATGTCCATGTTGTGCAAATTTTTGATTTCGCTTGTTTTGGGGGCGGGGCTACACGTGACGTCACGTGACGTGACCAAAATACCCGGGGCGCAGTTCCCCTCAATGTGCTGAGTGTTTTGATATGTCACATGTCCATGTTGTGCAAATTTTTGATTTCGCTTGTTTTGGGTCGGGGCTACACGTGACCTCACTTGACGTCAAGTGACGTGACCAGAATACACGTGGGGCAGATCCCCTCATTGTGCTGAGTGTTTTGATATGTCACATGTCCATGTTGTGCAATTTTTTAATTTTGCTTGTTTTTGGGGTGGGGCTACATGTGACATCACGTGACGTGACCAGAATACCCGTGGGGCAGTTCCCCTCATTGTGCTGAGTGTTTTGATATGTCACATGTCCATGTTGTGCAAATTTTTGATTTCGCTTGTTTTGGGGGCGGGGCTACACGTGACCTCACGCTACATCACGTGACATGACCAGAATACCCGTGGGGTAGGTTCCCTTATTGTGCTGAGTGTTTTGATATGTCACATGTCCATGTTGTGCAAATTTTTGATTTTGCTTGTTTTTGGGGTGTGGCTACATGTGACATCACGTGACGTCACGTGACGTTACCAGAATACCCGTGGGGCAGTTCCCCTCAATGTGCTGAGTGTTTTGATATGTCACATGTCCATGTTGTGCAATTTTTTAATTTAGCTAGTTTTGGGGGCGGGGCGACACGTGACATCACGTGACGTGACCAGAATACCCGTGGGGTAGTTCCCCTCATTGTGCTGAGTGTTTTGATATGTCACATGTCCATGTTGTTCAAATTTTTGATTTCGCTTGTTTTGGGGGCGGGGCTACACGTGACATTCAAGTCTATGGGATGTTCGATCGTCGACTACCGGAAAACCAAAAATTCCGTCGGAAGTCTGAAATAAAAACTTTGTCCGGAGTAAGGTCCTAAAGAACCTGTCCGAGTTCGGTGTAAATCGCTCGAAAACTTGCAGACTTATAAACCTTAAAAGTTTATAATTGAAGTCTATGGGAAAAAAGGCCACTTTGAGCTTCCGTACCGGGAATGCCGGAATTCCGATCTCTTAGAAAAATAGAAGCAGCAAACTTCAGACCAGAGTCTACAACATATCCGAATTTGGTGCATGTGGCTCGAACGCCCTGGGCCGCATTTTTAAAAAAAAAAAATTGTCTAATACTAATAATAATAATAATAATAATAATAATAATAATAATAATAATAATAATAATAATAAGCTTATAACGGAAATCAGAATGTTGGCTTCTACAAAGCCAACATAATAATAATAATAATAATAATAATAATAATAATAATAATAATAATAATAATAATAATAATAATAATAATAATAAGCTTTTAACGGAAATCAGAATGTTGGCTTCTACAAAGCCAACATAATAATACAATGCCAAAGAGAAAGAGAGATTAAAAATCTCTCTCTTGATTTCTCTACTTTCTCTCACTTTTGATCTTTAATCCATCTTTAAAGGAAGACCCCCAAAAACAGCAAAATGATAAATAAATAAAAAGAAACCACAACCACACATTGCTCTGCAGTTTGAGTTGGATAGAAAATAGTCAAAATGAATGGCAATGGTTTCATATTAAAGAAAAGTTTAGCTTTATTTGTAATGTGGAGGACAGAAGGAGAGAATCATAGTAATGGATCAAAAGGGCCAAACCAGGCTATATGTGTTAAATTAATGAGCAGCACTGTGCGTTTGGAAAGAATGAGCTTCAGTCTGGGTCCATGGACCACGTGGCAGCAGTCTCCTGCTGTCTTCATATATACAGTTAATGGAAAATGTGTGTTTGTGTAACATCATGTGGGTTAACTGTGATTTCATGAGAATGACATTAAGCGCAGAGAGTGTACACCCTGTGTCTATATTTGTATATGTTTGTGAATTAATGTTAAAAATATTATATTAAACTGTGAGATGATGATTCAGCTAGCCTGTCATGTATGTCTTGATGTATGTGTGTGTGTGTGTGTGTGTGTGTATGTGTGTGCCAGGAGGACTGTGGCAAGCAGCCGGTCTGCCAACGCTTCAACCTCAGCCATGTGTGACATCTGTTGCCACGGTCACCACTCACAGTCTATACAAAGCTCAAAACCTAGCAGTTAATAATAGCTACATTAACAGTAATAATAATCACAGCACATTCTAAGATCTGCACCATAATTTGGCCTACGCCTCCCAAAAAAATGATCAAAAAGTTGAAATAATTGTGGAACACTATAGAGTTGTATCTGCCTCCAATCACCGATGCTTTCAAAAGTTTCATAAATCATTATATAGCAATGCAGAAATTTTTTTCAAGATTTTTCCCTGGCTGAGGTAGATCACTTAAAATGCATATATTGTATACCTTTAAAAAGCTTTGACAAGCCCATGTCTTTATGTATTTTTAAAATCATCTATTATTTTGGAATAAAGGCAGTATTACGCTAACTGCTCTTATTGGCAAAAGCAATGAGAATATCCATATATCCACCTTATGCAATGATATATATATATATATATATATATATATATATATATATATATATATATATATATATATATATATATATCATTTTTGATCCGCATGAAAGCAAAATACACACAATGGCTGTGTTTAACCATTCTATCGCCCTCAGGAGGAGCTCAGTATTATTGCAAGAGCAACAATTTATGCCACACATTTTAGGCATTTCAAGTTATTTCATGGAATAGACTTTACTTTATTTACTACTAAAGCTCATGCTCTCCTAAAAACAAAAAAGAAAACAATAATAGCTTCTCAGATCTATTAATAACAACTTAATAAGATCTACAGGGTCAGGAAGATTGTAAAGGATCTCAGGCATCCCAACAATGGACTCTTTTCTCTGTTGCGTTCAGGGAACCGCCTCCGCTCTTTGAAAGCAAACACAGAGAGAATGAGGAAAAGCTTCTTCCCGCAGGCCATTCGGAGTCTAAGCCAGGAAACACCCAGGATCTAGTACTAATCCTCTCTCCATCTTCACTGTTTTTCTGCACACCTTTTTTGCACTGAAACTTTAACTCTGGACTGACATTTTAACACTGGACTTGCACAGCATAGTGCCACTTTATACACCATACTGCACATAGACACTTTAAAGACAATCTTTAAAAATCATATGCATTTATGTATATGTATATATATGTATATATTTTTTTACTTATATTTTCATATTTTATATATATATATTTTATATAGTTTATACTTTTTTATTTATCTACCTCCTTTTGCTTATATCTTTTATCCCAAATTGCATTCTTTATATTTGAATACCGGACAGATGCAAAAAGCATTTCACTGCATGTCTGTACTGTGTGTGTGTGTGTGTGTGTGTGTGTGTGTGTGTGTGTGTGTGTGTGTGTGTGTGTGTGTGTGTGTGTGTGTGTGTGTGTGTGTGTGTGCGCGCGTGCGTGTGTGTGTGTGTGTGTATATGTCTGTGTGTGTGTGTGTGTGTGTGTGTGTGTGTGTGTGTGTGTGTGTGTGTGTGTGTGACAAATAAAATTTGATTTGATTTGATTTTTCTGAGTAACATAGCAGCATGGCTGACAACATGAAGGAGCGGATTCATAAAAGAATTAACATCAGTTATATGAATCTGAATAAGAAAAATATTCATTTGTGTACTCGCACAAACAAGAAATTTGAATTGCTAAGTGAAATATTCAGGACATACATAAACATGACAGCAAGAATAATAAGATGTAATAAGATTAAAAAACCTACTGTATATGAAACAGAATAAATCTTTTTTTTTTTTTTTGCCCAGCCACCACCACCACCAAAACCACCCACCACCACCACTTCGGAGGACAACTTTATTTTTATTCATATGAAGGTTTAACAAACACACACACACATTTTTTTTTCTTTAGAAAACAAAAGTGAAACACAGCTCCAAGTATCATATAATAAGATGAGAAATTAAAAGGGATTTCCGGGGACACACCACACCAGCTAGGTACACACCAGCTAGGTACACATATACAGATAGACAGACAGACAGACAGGCAGACATAGACAGACATAAACAGACATAGATAGACAGACAAAGACAGACAGACAGATAGAGACAGACAAACAAAGAGACAGAATAAATCTTAAGAAAAACTATGGGGTTGTAGGATTTAACATTTTAGACACAGCAAATTTAAATTTTGGAAAGACAAAGTGAATGATGACTTCATTTGGTCAAGGATATAATAACCAGCAATACACTATAATATCCAGAGAGGAATTAGACAAAACCACAAGGACTTAAGCAAACTAAAAATCCTTGTCACAAGTTACAAAGTCACATTGTTTTCTACCTTTTTTAAATTGATATACGATTTAAATTATAGGACACATTTTGCCAGAGAGTTTACATTATTGAATATATCAACGTTTCCATACAAACAGAACATTACACACAAAAGTGATTTTAGGCGTCTGCAAATTTGCAGAATCTTTGTTTATTTCTGAAGCTTACTGCTAAAAGCAACTGGATTCATTATCATTATGAATGAATGATTTTACAGCCAAACTTTCAACTGCAGGGCATGGACCAGCTCTCTATCAGTCTTAGTTATGGCTGGCACAGTCCACACTGCCTTTCCAATCACAAGCACTAGGGTAGGTGATGACGATTCCACCTGTGGCCGCTAGAGTGTAGTATTGTTTAGCATTACTTTTTCCCATTACTTTTCCACCCTTTGTGTGTGTGTGTGTTTTTTTTTCTTGCACGTTCTAAAAAATACTGATTCCAACAGTATTCATATTTAGACTGATCAGGTTTGATTAAAACAATTGTGCTGTCATCGTTAAAAAAATACAATGATTATATACACATTTAGATATTGTAGGTGTCCACATAATTGTTTAGTAGCCTGCATAGTCAACTCATTACAATGAACTCTTCAAAGTGCCCTGTCCTACCTGATGTACATTTTAGTGACATGCTTTAGTGACACATACTCCTATGTAATTAGCTGACTTTTATAAGTCATCCAACCATGATCAGACAACCTTTTGATTATTGGCTTACACAAAATAGAGCTATGGGCATAGTTGAGGACTGTCTTAATCAACAGAACATGACAACCCTTCACTTGAGGTGTCTGCTATGTGTATTGGACATTGTCCTTACCAGAAATTGTCATAAGAGTATGGCACTATTCAAATAATCAGCAGCTGATTATTTGAATAGTGCCATACTCAAATAATCAGCAGCTGATATAAAAGAGAGGTCGAATGATTATTGCTGTGAGCGCATACAAATAAGTACAGCCCCAAGTGGTCAATAGAAACAAGACATTGTTCACATCCTTGCTTAATTAGATCATTTTTTAGAGTAGAAATCACAGACACCAGATCCTGATTCCAACCAGGATGAATGGAATTTGTGGTAACTTGTAAGGGTGGTGAGAATGTGGGATACTACAGTTTTGATCAAATAAGCTCTGGCCCTAAAACTTTGTTTAGATGGATGATTCAATTCAATTCAAATTTATTTGTATTGCGCTTTTAACAATTGACGTTGTCTTAAAGCAGCTTTACAGAACATAAACATAAAACAAAATGTTAAAATAAAGAATAATGTAAAGATTAATAGAACACAAAAATTCAAGATTAATATTAGATATATTTAAATGTGTTTGTATTTATCCCAAATGAGCAAGTCTGAGGTGACTGTGGTGACTGTGGGGAGGAAAACCTCCCTTAGATGGTAAAGGAAGAAACCTTGAGAGGAACCAGACTCAAAGGGGAACCTCATCCTCATATTGGCGACACTGGAGGGTGTGATTATAAATAAACAGTCTGACAATTGTGTATTGATGAGGACATTGTTGTCCTCAAAGACCACATGGAGTTCACATCTCTTTTTAGTATGTCATAAATGCTTCATGAAGCAGAGTCTATCTGCATCTGGAACATCTCTAGATGTCTTGGGATCCTCACATGGTTGGCCTCTTCTTAGTGGAGATCCAAAAACTTCTTGACACGGAAGACAATCGGAGCTGGTACACTTCCGGGATGCCTCAGGTTGGGAAGAAAGAGAGAAGCAGTGGAGCGGAATTAGCATAATTCTGAACAATTCCGAAGTATTAACCCTCCTTTTTCAAGTCAAGAGTCAAGTTTTTAACCTTTTGGCAACGTGCAGGTGAGTTCGGTCATTGATTTGGCTAACTTTTGTTGACAGTTCTTTAATACTCACATTTATATTAGATATGTAAGCTGTTTTGGTCGTGACAACCATTTATATAAATATGTCTGCAATGCTTTCACTGTGCATGATTTACTGGTTTAACTTATGCACAAATTTTTTATATGATATATTGATTATATCAATAATAAATAATATACAGTGTGAAGTCTTTGCTGTTATTTTGCGCCTTTTTTCCCCTGATGAACGCAAAAATGTGGGGAACACTCTGTAACTGGAAAAAAGCATTACACTACTGTATCTGTCCTACTAAGTACATGTGTGTGACTGTGTCATAGTGAGGCAAAGACGAGTGAGGATCCAATTGCAGTTAAACATAATAAACAAAACAAGACACAGGAACACAGATGGGTAGGCAAGACTAGGCAGAACACCGGGCTGACAGGAAACAGAGACGCATACAATGACTCGCGACAGGGAAGTGAACAAACAGTGTATATATATAGACAGGAACCAATCACAAAGCAGAGACAATGAGAGACTAAGACAACACACCTGAGGGAAAGATTGAGTACAATTAGTGTCCATGGTAACAAACAAGTGGGTGGAGCAAACAATCAACAGCAGGGCAAGACAGCAGACAGACTCATTACAGACTGTTTATGTGTTATAATAATGAAATAACACATAATTGACTATGTTTATGTAAGTTTTTTCTTTTGTACGTTTTTTCTTGTCCTTAGACTTACTTTGTTCATTTGTCGTGTTGGGGGCATTCATCTTTTATTCTATCTAGCTAGGGTGCCAACCTAAACAAACAAAAAGAGCCCAATTTGTCTGAAAAGTATCCTGTTGCTTGATATTTGCAGACATGACTAAGACTGGTAAACCAGATGCTTATTGGCATGACATCATGTGCAAGTATGCCCAAGGGAAGTACCACTTCACAACAGGCAAGAAGCCAGGGGTGAAGAAGTGGAAGCATGTGTTGCATTATATCAGTAACTGTCCATTACACAACAAGACAACAAGTCACAACATCTTTGGGAAAAGTATAATTTACAAATGCGATTACCACAAGGTAGGTAATGATAAACATGATTATTTTACCTGTGCTGGTGGCCATTGGCATTATGAATATTATTATATTTCTTCCAATATTTTAAACTTTGTATCAAAATAAACATTACATATATTATCAATTGAAAATAAATTGTTTTGCTTGAAAATTCACTGCAATCCATGGAAAACATTAACAATTTTTTCCATTCAGCAGAGCAGACCGGGAGTCAGCCAAATCAAACAGCCCCTTAAACCAGCACATCAGCTCTCCCAGCATCTCATACCCGCACAACAGCTCGCCCAGCATCTCATACCAGCACAACAGCTCGCCCAGCATCTCATACCAGCACAACAGCTCGGTCAGCCCCTCATACCAGCACAACAGCTCGCCCAGCATCAGCCCCTCATACCAGCACATCAGCTCTCCCAGCATCTCATACCCGCACAACAGCTCGCCCAGCATCTCATACCAGCACAACAGCTCGCCCAGCATCTCATACCAGCACAACAGCTCGGTCAGCCCCTCATACCAGCACAACAGCTCGCCCAGCATCAGCCCCTCATACCAGCACAACAGCTTGCCCAGCATCTCAAACCAGCAGAACAGCTCAGCCAGCATCTCAAACCAACACTCAGGCAAGTGCACATATTACAGTCAGTTGTGCTTTGTGCAGCAAAAGTATTGAGGCGGAGCATTTCTCTGGCCATCTCTTAGACTACCATACCGAAGAGAGTTGTGACCAGTGTGACATAAAAGTCAGGGGTGCAGTTGGAATGATTCAACACATTGAAAATGACCACCTTTTCACCACTGTTGCAGAACAAGGCAGGGCAACTGTGGTGCCACCTACAGCTTCACACTTAGAGTCATTTGAAAATCATCCTGTAGCTGCTCAAGAACATACATCGGTTGCTGCCGGCATTCAAATGTCCAGTTTCACCCAAGAGCAAAAAGAAACTTTACAAAGTGCTCCCCACATATCATCCACAACAGACATCAACTTGAAGCCTCCAGAAGTGAATTGGGTGAGTTTTCTCCCCAAGCAATTCTGTAGAGTTATTAAACCAGCAGATCAGAAGCACAGTGTTTTTATGACAGCACAGGATAGCTAAAGCATCAATTTTCACAGAATTGGTTTTTATCTACCAAGATCTTGCAAGCCTACAACTTCACCTCCTGATCCAGGTAGCTATTTCAGACAGCAAATATTTCTGTGGGCACCAATGCGGATGTGGGGCATCCCTCTAAAATGTAATGAGTGCAATATGAAAATGCACCATTCTGAAATTTACACAAAAGTGAGGGAAGTCATTGATATTGACTCCAGGTATTATCTCATTGGAGCAGACTACCCTCGCTGTAATAAGTGTAGGATTCCCATTTGCCCTTGGAGTATGCTTAAACAACTAATTCCCAAACTTCCCAAAGAAACAAATTCCCGGCTGTCCTCACCACTCAGCTTGCCCTTGATGGGAAGTGTGTGACTTTGTTGAAGTCAAGGTCTGCCGGAAGCAGCTCAAGTTACTTGCAGCAGTACCTACAAGAAATTCACAGTGAGGAGTGGGCAAGGTGAACTGTAGAATACCTGTCAGACTGTGAACTTTACAAAAAGTGATGTGCCCTTATCCAGTCTGAAGCAGTTTATCAGCGGCCACAACCTTTTACTCCCCTACCCCTGGCACAGTGGTTTGAAACCGGTCATGTGAATGAGATCCTTGGTCATCTGGATGAGCTGAACGGTCATGACCTTTACATATGATAGAATCCTGAAGCTTGATTCAACAAAGAAGGTAAATACCAGAGATGGGGGACTCGAGTCATATGACTTGACTCGAGTCAGACTTAAGTCGCAAATTTGAGACTTGAGACTTAATTGACAAATATTAAAAAAAGACTCGACTTGACTTTGACTTAACATTCATGACTTGAGACTTGACTCGCACTTGAGTTTAATGACTTGAAATAACTTTTTTTTTTTAAAAATAAATCTGTTTTTAAATGCACGCAAGAGCGTAATCTAACCACGAGATGCAGCAGGCAAGCAGAGGGAGAACTAATAAACCTTAACAGTCGTGATGGAAACATGGAAGGCATGACACCAAAAATAATTACGTTCGGGTACCGGGATTTTGTGCAAGATGAGAAGAGAAGAACAGCAGTATTCAAGGCCTGCAAGACGAAGATATCCGATACAACCAGCACCACGTCGAATTTCATACGACACTACAAATCCCACAAAAAACTGTAAGAAACAAAGTTTGTCCCATTGTTTTCAGCTAACGTCTTTGCCATATTAGAAGTTGATAAAAATAATAATAATCCAAGGCACTTAAATGTTATTGAGAAAAAAAGTATGGTAGGTAAGGCTTCCGGTAGGTATGATAAACCAGTAGAAATGTGTCAACCAGCAGACATTTTGGACTATCTATATTACACGCCCACTCTGCCTCACTTTTGACATTGCATCTTTTACGTCAATCTATATTCTGAATTGGATCTCTTACAAAAGAATCTGATCTCTAATACTTTTCCGATCTCTAACTTTTTGAAAAAATACTGGTGGGGAAAGAGTTAATAGCATTACACTTTAATGTCTTTAAAGTAAGCACACTCAGCCTGCCCCCTTTCAAACATGTCACAGGCTACACTAAACAAACATGTTACATTCTCTACAGCAAGCCAACTGATTCACCTTGTATACCAGTTAAATGAACACAATGTGTTAATTCAAATTACAGCTTTTAATGTAATGATAAACTATGTAATGAATAAATTAAATATGCCTAAGTCATGTTTGTTACTCTTCCTTCTGTTTAGATATGAATGATACCTCCACACCATTTGACCCAGATCACCGTCCAATTTCCCAATTCATTGAATCAAGGATACCACAGGATATTACAGCAGCAACCATCCCCAGCAGAGAGCCATTACAAACTCAATACTGTCAGACCTAATTATAAACTGCAACATGCCTTTATCCATCAGTGAGCATGAAAGTTTTCTTCACTTTTTATTAGTAATGGACAACAAATACTCCCCTGTTAGTCGAAGAACTATTACTAGAGCTAGATGATCTAGTGGAAGAAAGAGAGTGAAAATGATCTCGCAAAGGCAGATAATGTATCAGTGACAGCAGATATATGGTCAGATCGTAGGATGAAAGGCTTCAACAACACAACACACTGGCTCAGTACAGAAGATAACAGTCTGCAGTTAAAATCACAGTTGCTTGTATGTAACCTCTTCAAAGGTTCTCATACTGGAGAGAGGATTTGTGAAGAATTTCAGCAAATATGTGAAGAGTACCAGATCAGGAGAAAGGTTGAACACATAATCTGTGATAACGCTTCAAACTTGTAAAAGGCATTCAGCACGTGTTTCCCAGCACAGGGAGATATAGAAGACGACCTTGAAGATTCTGACATTTGGAATGACCTCACAGTTGAAGACCAAGAGATGGTTGAAAAATCTTTTAGCACCAAATCCCAGACACGGCTCCAGTATTTTGCACACACTCTTCAGTTGGTCATAGGAGATGGCCTTAAAGAGACAAAATTAATCAATGCATCCCTTGCCAAAACCTCCAGGATGAGTTCCTTACTCCACACAAGTACCTCTTTCAAGGATAACTTTGAGAAGAAGTTTGGACATCATGGAATCCCTGCCTCTGTTGTCACATGCTGGAATTCCACACTGAGGCAGCTGAAAGCAGTGCTCAGCTGTGAACACCTAAGACTATGTATATTTCTTGAAAATGAAGGACACAAAGAGACAATATTCACAGCTAGAGAGTGGAATCAGATGCAGGAACTTGTACAAGTTCTTCAACCCTTTGCAGAAGCCACAGATCTTACACAAGGTGAAAAACATGTGACCATAAGTGCTGTGGTTCCCTGTGTCCTTTCTCTTAATCACCACCTGGAAAATCAAAAGGAGAGTGTGTGCTACTAGGGCAGTTTGATCTGTAGCCTCCAAACATCTCTCAAAAGAAGATTCAGAGGGATGTTTGTTCATGTGAAGCTGGCAGATGGAGAGAGTGATGGGCCATTATTGCCATTCTCTGACCCTCTATACCTAAAATCTGCTCTGCTGGATCCTGGATAATTTAAGTGCTTTGCCTCAATGTGGATAAACCATGACCCTGAAAATACCAAGGAGGTTGTGTTTGTCATGATTAAAGGTATGTTATACAATTTTACATCAACTTGTCAGAACTAGACTGTAAAATAAAAAAAATAGAATATTGTATATTTTAATTACTGTACATAGGTGCTTATTTTAAATTAGTCATAACCTGTTGGCACTATTTGTTCTCAGTACTCAACACATGTACATTTTGTGATTCATATTCTTGCTTTTGCTTATTCAGACTTGATCATCAAGGAAGCATGCATAGCTACTACAGTCTCTTCCCACAGCCATGAACAGGAGGATCCAATAACAGTGCCAAACATCAGACTGGACTGTTCACAGCTAACCGCAAACAGCACTATTTGGACATTTGTAATGGACAAGACTCCCTGCAGTTTTGGGCTGTGAACAGGCACACCCTCCCCTCTTTGTTCAAGGTAGCCGTAAGAGTTATGGCCATCCCTGCATCAAGTGCACCTGTTAAACATGTATTCAGCCATGGTGGGGTGATAAAGTGACCACATCTCTCACAATTGAGTGGCAAAGTTCTATCAAATTAAATTTTTAGCAAGTGCAATGTAGTGTAAATGGTTGGTCACTGTTTATGTGGAAATGTCAGATTTTTTGCAACAGCACTTATAATTGGTCTTCAGTGTTAGGCTTTGAGTGAAAAGCGTATGGATTGTTTATGGGGATGCACATACAGTATATATATATATATAAACATAAACCTAAATATAAAAATCAAAGATCTCAGAGTTGCAAACACAGCCATATTCTTGTCTCGCATGCACACACACGCACACACACACACACATTTCACTTCTATAGTTGTAACGTGTCTGTCTGTGTTTTCCCCTTGTTTCGGTCTGCCGGTTCTCCCTGAT
Source organism: Tachysurus fulvidraco (assembly GCF_022655615.1). NCBI lineage: Eukaryota > Metazoa > Chordata > Actinopteri > Siluriformes > Bagridae > Tachysurus > Tachysurus fulvidraco. The sequence continues at coordinate 13,971,263 of NC_062524.1, read as the reverse complement.
GTTAATTGTTTGCTCCGCCCACTCATTGCTCACCATGGACACTAATTACATTCCATCTCTTCCCCAGGTGTCATGTCTTTGTCTCTGATTGTCTCTGCTTTGTGATTGGCTCCTGTCTACTACATTTACTCTGTCTGTTCACTTCCCTGGTGTTGGTTGTTGTTGGTGTTTGGTTCATGTTGTTCTCTGTTCCTGTTCAGTGTCCTGAACTGTTTTGCCTGCCTATCTGTTTGTTTCTTGTTTTTGTCCAGTAAAGTTCTATCTGCAATTGGATCCTCTCTTGCCTTTCGTTTCACCGTGTCACATCGTGACAATAGTATTCTTTTTTCCCACTACGGAAGTGAATGGGGCTCATGAAGGGTTTGGTTACAAACATTCCCTAAAATATCTACGTGTGTGTTCATCAAAACAAAGAAATTTATACAGGTTTGTAACATCGTGAGGGTGAGAAAATTGAAAGAATTTTCATTTTTAGGTGAGCTATCCCTTTAAATTGAATGTGTGTGCGTGTGCATGCAACAAGAATATGGCTGTGCTTGCAACTCAGGTTTTTATTTTTATATTTAGGTTCTTTATATATGTGCATCCCCATAAACGATCCATATTAATAAATCACACTCACTCCAATCATCTCTCTCTCTCTCTCTCTCTCTCTCTCTCTCTCTCTCTCTCTCTCTCTCTCTCTCCAATAGTTAATTCACTTCAAGGTTTGTGTGATTCAATAATTTAAGTTTTTTGATTGACGTGATGATTGTTGTTATTCTGTTGTTAAAAAGGAAGGATCTAATTTAAGGATGTGTTCATGTCCCATTAAAATGCCTGTTCAAAAAATGCCATTTGGTTGCATAGAAACCATTGTACTTTTTTCATATATACTTTTCCATGGTCTTCTGCCATGTTTGAGGCATATTGAAACTTTTCATGCTTTTATGTTGCCTTACTTCAGTTACATTTACATCTTAGGCTTTGTAGTTTTGATTTTTATTCATTTTTAGATTTTTATTGTATTTATAACTCACCTGTATGTGGCCACCTTTTAAAAATAAATGGATATAATATTTTTTTTTTGTTGCAAATAAAACTATCATAGTCCATAAATACTGTAGATTTAACTTTGTTTAATATATACATTTAGTTAAATCATCAAACATCTGTATGACTCACCAGTGACTTGCTTGACTCAAGCTACGACTTGACTTGAATTGCTTGACATAAAGCAGTGACTTGACTTGACTCTCAAAAATTGACTTGGACCTGCTTGAGACTTGAAGGTAAAGACTTGAGACTTACTTGTGAGTTGCACATGTGTGACTTACTCCCACCTCTGGGAAATACACATACACAAACACACAGATACATATACATACATACATACATATATACCTGATGTTTGTTTGTGTTATTTGTGGTCATATAGATTGCAGAAAACGTGCTGGTGGCATTGCGACACAACTACATGGATGACCAATACTGGAAACAAGTTTGGCCAAGTCTTGAATTTTGTCCTGACCACTGGTGAGGGAGCTGGCCTAGATGAACTGTGTCAAGGTATAGTCAAGTGCTACATGGATGCTGGGGAGCCAGAGCCAGAAGTGATTTATGTTGTTATTGTTTAGTTATGTTTATGTTATGTTATTGTTGCAATGAAACAGGTGTGAGACAATCTTTTTGAAAATTGTGATAAATTAATTGCTTAGTTTCATAAATTCACTCATTGTTTCTCATTGGTACAGGCATAACCCCAGTTCTCATCTGGTTTCGACCATGGAAATTCAAAGTAAGACTTGATATTTTTCACTTCATGAGGCGTTTCACTTTAGGTCTTTAGACAAGGATGACATCCATCAGCTTAAAGAGGCAAAGAAGGCAGAGCTTTTAAAAATATGTGGGTGCCATATTCCATCTGAAGCCCAAATTCTGTCAAGCATCACCTCCAGTGAGCTGGCCAAAAACTGCAATAGGAGGACCCGTGGGGATCCCCGGGGGGGGGGGATGCCTGGCAGGAGGTCGATAGCACAGTTATAAGGTCTATGAGGTGGCAGGGAAGTGGCATGAGCTCTACTGAACACTTGGCCCAGATCATGGTATTCAGCAGGTACCAGAGAGAGGTTGATGGTCCTCCTTGACTAATGATGGGCAGGGTGTCAAGGTGGTCAGGCAGTGAGCCTGGCAGTAGATCCCCCAACTAAGGACCCGGACGCTGGTCCAATCCAGATTCTGCAGCCAAGGCAATCCAAACATGACGGGGGCATGGGGTGAGGGAATAACAAGGAAGGAGATCCACTCTGTGTGTTCATTGGCTATGGACACCAGCAGGGGCTTGGTATGGTAGCGAGATCGATGGAGGATATGGCCATCCAGGGCCTGTACCTGGAGACTGGTGGGTAGCAGTTCAGTCTCAGTCTCCAGTTGATGCACAAACTCCTCATCGAGGAACTCCACGTCAGCTCCAGAGTCAACGAAAACTGCTAGATCGTGTTCTTGGCTCTTGATCTGAAATCGTGCTTTTAGAATTGGCTTGGGGGAGGCTAAGCACCAGAGGCTCGCTGCAGGCTCCTCCTTCAACGGGGAGCCCTGTCTTTTTTTGGACACATGAAGGCAAAATGTCCTGCCTTACCACAATAAAGACAGAGGCCTGGCGCCGCTCCTTCTCTGCTGAGGATAGGAGATGCCATCCTATCTCCATGGGCTGGGGAGGTGGCGGCGAGTATAATTTGCTAGGATCAGCATGGGGCTTGACATACGGGTCTCTGGGAGGCAAGTATGATCTGCCAGGTTCTGAATGAGACTTGGCATACGAGGTTCTGGGAGGCCAGGAACGGGTTGGGTGTCCCTCCTCTCTTTGTTCCTGGATTCAGCGATCGATCCTGGTTGCCAGACAAACCAGGTTGTCAAGCTCGTCTGGAAGTTCTAGGGCCACAAGTTCATCCTTCACCTGGGGGGCTAGGCCGTGGTAGAACGCATCGTAGAGGGCCCTGGGGTTCAAACAAAGCACAGATGAATGACTGACGTTCCCACTCTGCAGTAGCCCAGATCTTGGCCTTACCAGATAGCAGAGATAACGTATGCTACCTCAGACCAATCCGAAGGGAAGGAGCAGGGTTGGAGCTCGAAGATCACCGAGCACTGCATCAGAAATGCACAGCAATGCCCTGCCTCTCCAGAGAAATGCTCAGGGTGGGGCAGATGTGGTTCTCGAATGGGGTTTTGGTTATGCTCAACCATGGCTAGGGGGGCTGGGCAGGTGGCATCGGAAATGGCGAGGAGGCCTGTGCCGTGGTGAGCATGCTCATGCGTCGAATGAGTTCATTTGTGGATTAGGCTATCTCCTTGAGTTGGCGCACGTGCGCAGCGGAGGATTTGGACAGGGAGTTGAGCTGTGACTGCAACTCCTGAGATCCTGCTTGGGTTCATTGTTGGTCAGATGATACTATCAGATGATACTAAAAGCAAACAGAGGGAGGTGCTATGGAGGAGAACCCAAGCACAGGCCAATGTACAAAATAAAAGATCTTAAATGAGTAAATATATACAGTATATATAGAGGACATAACAGGGCAAAGTCTAGACTGAAACCTCATACAGAAAACTGTAGCAGAGAAGACAAAACGTTGACAGGTGTTGGTCTTAAGTAATCCAGACCGGCAAGTAAGTAATCCAGACCGGCAAAATCCACTAGGACATAAACAGCAGCAAGGCAACAGCCAATACTCAGACTGGAAGACAGAAGGAATGACTCACAGACCGCAACGTAGTGACGAGAGATCATCTGGCGACAATCCAGCATGAACGGCACGCTTAAATTGCGCTGCCGAGTATTTTTTTTTATTTTTATTTATTTATTTATTTATAATTAATTTTTACATTTTATTTAAGTATAACAAAAATACAAGTTTACAGAACAAATTGGCATACAATTTACATTCAAAAACATCACTTTGAAATGGGCTAAAGTTTATACAAAAAAAATAAACAAACAATAAATAAAGAAAAAAATGTTTTTCCCATATTAATATACAGATTACGACAGGGGATGAAAAAAATGCTATAATAAACTATATTTATCAAATAAATCTAACAGGATGCCAGCTTTTTTATTTTTTGTTTTCGATAAAGTTTTTAAACATTGTCTCAAATAATTCTTAAATACTATAAACCTAGGGGGTGATTTAAAGAATCTACATTTATGAATAAAGCTCTTCGCTAACAAAAGTAAAACATTAATCAACAAACCTTTTTTGCCATCTTCTTCATAGTTTCCATATTTAATATCTATAAAGGACCGGTTCAATTTAACCACATTTCTTTCTTTTAACCATAATTGCATTTTGTCCCAGAAGACACTAGAATATTTACAAGCAAATAAATATGCTTTGTATCATCTGGAGATGAGTTACAAAATTTACATAATGTCATATCAAAATTAAATCTAACCCTTAGAAACTCCCCAGATGGGTAAATATCATATAAAATTTTAAAGTGAGTTTCTTTAATTTTGGGTTGAACTGGAAATTTCAAGTATGAGGTTCTAATATGCTTAAGCATTTTTTGTCAAAGAAAATGTCCAACTTATTTCTTAAAGACCTTTAGGGAAACATAACATTATTTAAGATTTGCCTAATATAAACATTTGTACATTCCTTACTTTTAAATCTTACAGGCACTATACTTAGGGCAAACTAAATTTAAAAGTTAGTTTGCCCTAAGTATAGTGCCTGTAAGATTGGTGTAAATTGACTATATAATAAATAACCTTTCATAATAGTTTTAATTCCAGATGGGATGGCAGAGATTACTGTGAAAAACTGTTTTGGATGGCATGCAAAACCATGTTTAAAAGTAAAATATTGTAATCCAACACCTCTCCAGCATCATTAAAGAGATCCTTTAAAGACCAAATATTTCTACAAAACCAATCCTCATAAAACAATGATTTATTTCTGTGTAGAATATATTTATTATTCCATATCGACGAATTGTGTGGTGTAAAGTTATGAGTGTGTGCTAATTTCCAATATCGTAAAACTTGTTGATGAAAAGTAGACAATTTCAGCGGAAGTTTAGAGATTTCGAAATCACACTTAAGTAAAAATTCAATTCCACCCAATTTCTTAAATAATGATGCTGGAATTTTAAACCAAAAACTCTCTGAATTGTATACAAAAGCTTGCAACCATTTTATCTTGAGCATGCCATTCATCTGTTCAAAATCAATTATGTTTAAACCATAAAGCCTAAAAAAGGCTAAAGCAATTGTTCGATAGGTAACCCTTGACAGGAACTCAGCTTTAGACAACAATACTCTACCAAAAATAGAGAGGTCTCTTTGTAACCAATTGTTTAGAATGTTTTTGGCCTTTTTTAATTTTTCTGAAAAATTTCTTTCCATGCATTCCTCCGAATTTCTGGTAATTATAATACCTAAATACTTAGTGGAATTTTTAACAGGAATATTAAAGATATAAGTGTGATCACAATTATGAATGGGCATAAGCTCACATTTGGACATATTTAAATGGAGTCCTGATGCTTTAGAAAAAAATCAACTGGAGAAATAGAGAGGGAAATTTGATTTGCATCTTGTAAAAAAAAGTGGTATCGTCTGCTAACTGACTAATACCAATAGTCATATTAAATACCTTCAATTTGTTCACACTTGAATCATGAATAATTAAACGAGCCAACAGATCTGTTGCAATAATAAACAAAAGAGGGGAAAGGGGACACCCTTGTCTTACCCCACGGCCAATCATAAACCTTTTAGATGTACCAAACAGAAGGCAATCTCGTATCTGTAAACTGTTGTGGCCGTAGATTTTGGGATCCAAACTTCACAAAAAACATAATTACGTTCAATAGTTTTAAATTACGCACAACTAAATTAAAATTTACACACAATGCTTTGAATTACGTACGATTATTATTGACAGTGTTTTTATTCCATATTACTTATTAATCTAGGGTCAGAAATTTCTGTTTTGTCAATTATCAATAACAATATAGCATTTTTGGCTTGCCTTCTTTTTTCAAGTCTGTAAAAATATGTAGTACTCTTCTCTCCCTCTTCAATCTATCTAGCTCTTGACCTAATATACGCTCCTTCTGCATTTCTAATATATATATTGTCCAATTTTGTTTGTAATATTAAAATATTATTTCTTTCCTCTTCAGATAAAACCTCTTTACTGCAATGTTTATTTATTTGTTGAATAAGAGTATAGTCATCTTGCCTTTTATCCTTTGCCAACATTTTACTATAATTAATGGAAAGTTCTCTAATTTTAAATTTAAGATATTCCCATCTATTTACATGAGAGGAAAGTGTTGTATCATTTGTAATTTTCTGAATTAACTCTTTTATCTTATTACAAAAATCTTCATTAAACAGTAAATCCGCATTAAATTTCCAATAATCTTTATTCCTTGAAATTTTCAATATTGGTTTAAATGAGATATCAATACTACAATGGTCTGTAAGCGGAGCGGCCGAAATGGAACATTCCTTCACATAAGTGATCAATTGATTTGACACAAGCCAAAAGTCGATTCTAGATTTACTTGAAGAACTGGAGTTCATCCATGTATATTATTTGCGAGAAGGTTTCAAATATCTCCATACATCTAACAGACCTAATTTTGCACATAACTGAGAAATCAATGCATTAGGTTGTTGAGAAGTATATTTGGTATTTGGATGGGTATCGATCAATAACCTCATCTGGTGCAATATTAAAATCTCCACCCAAAATAATATTATCAGTTGGATATAAAGTTCTTAACTCTACAATAATATCTAAAAGCTCAGAGAACAAGCGCTGATTAAGTGTCATACTGTTATACCCATATATATTAATTAATATATAAAAGATCTTTTCAATATTTAACACGAGCGCCACCCAATGCCCAATCAAATCAACACGAGTTGTAATTATTTTTCCAGGAGATTTGTTAAACAAAATCGCTACTCCGCCTGAACGGGTCGTTCCATGACTAAATACAATTTTTTTTCTCCCCATTGATTACCCCAAAATATAACATCATTCAAACTGGAATGTGTCTCTTGAAGAAAGATAAACTGCGAGCCCCGATTTTTACAGAATAGGAACATAGCTTTTCTTTTAACTAAAATTTGTAATCCCCTGACATTAAGTGAAATAATCGAAAAAGGTATTTTAACAGAAAACATACAAGATCAACATAAAAAACTACAAGCTAAATAAAAAACAAAAACACAAATTGGAAAATAAACAAGTAATTACAAGTTTTCTTGTTTGGATGTTTCTAGAAGCACTAACACATACCTCACTGCCCGGTCTCTCTCAAATGTAACATCTCATGACAGATACACTCGAGTGATAATACAACGAGAAATCGACTAGGTAACACTAATTAACACTAATTTGTCTCCCTTCGATATAACCATGTGCACCTCTGAAGAAAGCTTTTTTCCCTTCTTTCCGAGCTTTTTCTATTTGTGACCACAGCGCAGCCCGAGCATTTCGGTCCTCCTTTGTCAGGTCTTCCACAAATCTTACTCCTCGATCTTTGCACCCTGAAGAGTTCTTTGTCGCTTTACAGATCTGCTCTCTATATTTCCCCATTGTGAAATGTACAATTGTTTGTCTCTGTTTTCCATGTTCTTTTTTCCCAACGCGATGCACAGAGTCGATGACATCCTCCAACTTGTGAACCAGATGTGGAGCTATCTCACCGATGAGCCCGCACACTTCTCTACGGGGATCTTCGTCAGATTTCTCCTGTAGGCCATTGATACGGAGATTCCATCTTCTCTTCTAACGCTCCAATTCCACCATTCTGTTCCTCAATTCGGTTGCAGTTTTATTCAGTGTCACGATTTCTTTGTTTATTTCTGCATTTTCTCTTTTACAGTCTTTTATCTCCGCTGCATTAAACTCAACTGCCTTCGAAATTTCTGCTATCATTACACTATTTTTCTGCATCTGATCCATTAAAACTTCCATCTTACGGTCTTGAGTGTCAAAACGTGCCGTGAGAGCATTGATGGCTTGTAACAAGACCACATTGGAGATCTCTTCCTCGTCAGATTTCAACTTCTTCATCTCGTTACCTTTTGTCGGAGTGATATGAGAACAAACACGCCGTTTCTCAGATTTCTCGTTGCCTTTTTCCATGTTGGGTGAAGTGGACTCCGCATTTAAACTGATCATATCTCCCGCCGGTGGAATAAGAATTTTTGGCGGTTTCACATTCTGTCGTGACTTCTGCATTATAAAATTAAGATGCTGTCTTCATAAGCTTTACATAAAGAAAAATGAGGGCCTGTACTAGAGCAATAACAGCAGTCAAAACAAAATTCGGAGATTGCACGAGCCGTGTCGAGGTAAAACGTAAGCCTAGCCCGCCATTCGCCCGGAAGTCAGCGCTGCCGAGTATAAAAGTCATGCGAATCAGGAATGACGTCACAAGTGTGCGCCGCGAATAAGAGCTTCGGAGGAGTACGCTGACACTTTGAGGTATTTTCATCCCTCTCGCATGCGCGTTTAATGAAAATACCGTATTGAACTCAAGCAAAGCGAACACGCACAATAAAAAGACACAAATACAAACTTTGATATGAAGAGCCGCATGAAACCGGCAAAGAGCCGCATGCGGCTCGGGAGCCACGGGTTGGCCACCCCTGTTGTAGACAACCACCTCGACGATAGTGGTGAACAGGGTGAAAAGATAACGTTATACACCCGTGGCCATATTTGCAAGAAATGTTTCTGTACATTGGAATGAAAGATTCTTCCTACCGGATGAAGTGACTCTTATGCTTACCGAAAATCACTGAAATTTTACTTTTTACTTTTACTTCAAATGCTTAATTCAAAAATCAGAAAATTACTTTTAATACTTAAGTACAATATGTATCAGATACTTTAAGACTTTTACTTGAGCAATATTATAAAAGGTAACTTTCACTTCTACCAAAGTCTTTTTCTAGTACGATACTTGTACTTTTACTCAAGTATTGCTGTCTAGTACTTTACACAACAACTTACTGACAGTGACACTGAGTATATTTACTCTGGTGATCATTGATCATTTGTAAATTGTGAAATGTGAACAATAATTTATCACAGATCATTAACCGAAATTACTTTTGTTATTTATGATTTTTTTTTTGGTTTGTTTGTTTCTAATTTTCAGGATAGTCGTTGTGATTCAAGGGGTGTTCCTGGATGGTCTGCACGCTTGGTTTCAAATCCCATCCTCGTCGCTAACCTCTTCTTTGCTTGCATGCTCAATGCATTCTGCCTGGTCAGTGCTAGAATGTGGTGTGAAAATGTTGGCTTTACAACGGGTGTGGCTGCCGTGCGTTTGAGATATGAATCTTAGGAAAAAAGAGTTTAAGGACCCGAAAAAACACACATGCTTTCATTAGCATGTGTTCCATTGCCGAAATAGCTCAGTTGGGAGCCCGTTAGACTGAAGATCTAAAGATCATGAATTTCGGCAAATGTTTTGTTTGGACACGGGCTGCTTAAGTTCACATCCTGCCATGCGTTCGAGATATGAATATCAGGATAAAGAGTTACCGGACCTCAAGAGACTCACACGCTTACACTAGCATGTGTCCCAAGAAATACATGAGCTCCACCAACAAAACGCAATGGAGCACCAATAAACTTTGCTAGGCATTGTGGAGTTTTGGCAACACAAAGGCTTTACAAAGGTTGTGGCTGCTATGCCTTGGAGATATGAATCTTAGGGAAACGAGTAAAAGGACTCCAAACAAATCACACGCTTACATTAGCATGTGTTCCATTGCTGAAATAGCTCAGTTGGGAGAGTGTTAGACTAAAGATCCCGGGTTTCGGCAAATGGTTTGTTTGAACACGGGCTGCATAAATTTACATGCTGCCATGCCTTCAAGATATGAATCTTAGCCAGAAGTAAGCTTTCTGATTAGTAACTCTGGATGGTCTTCCTATTACATCCTGTGCAGCAGTAAAATACCTTGATGTGATTATTGATACCGGTCTCTCATTTGAAGCTCAAATAAATAATATCACAAGGGTAGCCTTCTTTCATCTCAAATATATTGCTGAGATAAGGAATATGATGTCATTGAACACTTGATGCAGAAACGTTCATGCATTTGTTACTTCTAGGTTGGATTATTGTAATGCTTTACAGTCTGGATGTTCCAGTAGAAGCATAAACAAGCTCCAGTTAGTCCAGAACACAGCGTCTAGAGTCCTAATTAGAACCAAAAGATATGAACATATCACCCCTATTTTATCCTCATTGCATTGGCTCCCAGTCAAGTTTCTCATTGATTATAAAATTGTATTACTAAACTATGAAGTGCTTAATGGTCATGCACCAAAGTACCTGAGAGATCTTTTGTTTTTATATGATCCGTCATGCCTACTTCGATCAAAAGGTGCAGGCTATTTGGTAGTATCTCAAGTCCAATAGGCTACAGCAGGTGGCAGAGCTTTTTCTTGCTGAGCCCCATGGTTATGGAACAGACTTCCAATTAGTGTTCGGGACTCAGATACAGTCACCTAAAAACGCATTTGTTTAGTCTAGCTTATTTTAAATAGCTTTTCTTATCTAAAGGAGCCGATCTGGAGGGTTCATGGAATAAGGTGTTTGATGAACTGGGATGTCTGGATGCTGTCGGCTTACCACCCTCGCAAGTCACTCAGGTTTGCAGACTGAGGAGTGGTGGGATGCTTTACATGTAAGCCCTTATGTAACCTTCTCAAATCAAAATCAAATCAAATTTTATTTGTCACATACACATACATACAGAATACGACATGCAGTGAAATGCTTTTTGCATCTGTCTGGTATTAAAACATAAGGAAGGCAATTAGGGATAAAAAGTATAAGCAAAAGGAGGTAGATAAATAAAGTATAAACTATATAAAAAAAAACTATATAAAATATAAAAATAAAGTAATACCTCGAGATACAAGTTTAATTCATTCCGTGACCTTGCTCGTATCTCAAATTGCTCGTATCTCAAAGCAATTTTCCCCATTTAAATTAATTGAAATGCCATTAATCCGTTCCAGCTCGCAGAATTCCACTCCAGTTGTTTTGTTTGTGTTTTGAATATGAAAAATGTACAGTACCTGTATTTATAAATGACAAATATTTTATAAAAACATACAGTATTAAAAGGAAATGTTAAAAAAATAAACTGGTTTTACTTTACGGAAGATGCGCATGGAGGTTGTGGGAGGAGTAAATAGGCGGAGGAGTTAGGAGGAATTACACTTTCACTTTCGTTCACTTACTCTCTACTGTACACTCTTAATGCTACTTTACACTTAAATGGAACTTAAATAAACTTCACTAAAATTAACGAACTTAACTGAAATTCTCTTTACTGAACTTAATTGCTGCAATTTCTGTTTTCTTTCCATTAATTTTGCTTAATTTTCTTCATCGCTTTTCTCTTCACTTGTTTTTGCCTTTTTTGTCACTCTTTCCTCACTAAAATCTGCCGGTCGTTTTAATAAAAACCTGTCCAGTCGGCATATCAGATGCGGTGTAGTCGCACAAGTAAAAAAATTTTTACCGCTTCCAGTGCTCAAAACGGATCCGAATATTACGGATCCGCAGATGGTCGTCACCTCACACAGCACCTTTGCGACTCTCCATAGGAAACTTCCAGTTTTTCGGCCATCGTTTGTCGTGTGCAGTGGAAAGGCGGCTTTAACCGAGTGAGACGCGGGAAGCTGAGGTGGGAGAAACAGAGCACACGTGGTTGTTGGGGATCTTTGTTTCGCGGGCAGTGGCTCGGATGCTTGTATGTCAAAAATTTGCTCGTATCTCAAGGCAAAAATTTGGTCGAATCACAGCTCTTATCTCGAAAAATTCGTATGTCAGAGCACTCGTATCTCGAGGTATCACTGTATAGTGAAAAATAATGTATATACATATACATAAATATTCAGAAATGCATATGGTTTTAATTATTGTCCTTAAAGTGTCCATGTGCAGTACGGTGTGTATAAAGTGTATAAGGTGGTACTGTGCAGTGCAAGTAAAGAGTTAAAGTGACAGTCCAGAGTTAAAGTGTCATAGTGCAAAAGAAGAATTGCCTGCGGGAAGAAGCTTCTCTTCATTCTCTATGTGTTTGCTTTCAAGGAGCGGAAGTGTTTCCCAGAACGCAACAAAGAAAAGAGTCGATTGTTGGGATGGCTGGGATCCTTTACCATCTTCCTGTCCCTGGTCTGGCACTGGGTGCAGTAGATGTCCTGCAGGTTAGGGAGCTCAGTGTGGATGGCATGTTCAGCTGACCACACTACCCTCTGGAGGGCTCGCCTGTCCTGCATGGTGCTGTTCCCTAACCAAGAAGTGATGCTACCCATCAGAACGCTCTCAATGGTGCAGGTGTAGAAAGTCTTTTGCACCTGAGAGGGTAGTTTGAAGTGCCTTAAGCGTCTCAGATGGTACAACCACTTCCAGTTCCGGTGAGAGTTTGCTGTGCGCTGCTTCTCGCTGGAACATCTTTATGTATGTAATATTGTGTCGTCTCTTCCTACTTGTCTACTAAACTTGGAATTGAAACTGGATTATACATACCCAAGGAAACTTTTGTACAATTCTGGACGTTTCTGAGAACGCGTCTCTGTTCATCAAATGCTACGCTACTGCTCTCTACAAAGCTACGCTACGAACCTCTCTACAAAGTTGATGGGTGAGTCTCCACTCATTCGTTATCTTTTGTGGACAGTACAGTTTAGTGATTGATTACCTCCACCACTCAAACGCCGTGCTAATCATATAAACAGCAGCGATGTGGATGTAGCATTTTTGTTCTCGTGTCGTCCTCACTCAGTGACGCTTCCCTGTTTCCATGATTTGACTGTGGTTCAATAATGTGGTCAAACGTGCAACCTCCTACTCCCCATCCCAAAAAAATAAAAAATTGGCTGATGAGTGTCAGGGGAGACGCGCTTGATTCCTGCGCAGTTCCATAGAGACAGCGGTGCGGACTGATATGTTTTGTGTGATGCGGCTTGTTAAATATATGATAAATAGTCAAAATGTTTTTCTGCTTGAGAAATACAATGTGTGGTGGGAGAGCGTGACAAAAGACCGAAATGCGTGACTGTCACTCTCAATGCGTGACACTTGACAGCCCTGCGTCCACGTTATGTTCATCGTTTGTGTCGTCATTGCTCAGCTACTGCTATTCCATTGTTCTGTTCAACCTGATTCCATTCCATTCAACCTGATGTTCGCTACTCTATGCTACTGGCCACACACCGCAGAAGGGATTATGATGCATTAATTGCCATCTCATGCAGTTCTCCTCTTACGACCAAAGGTATACAAAATTGCAGCCAGCATTCTACATTGGCTCTGTTTAACTGTCGGTCTTTAACAGACAAAGCAACTATACTCTCCACGTTAACTGAGAAAAACCTAGATGGTTTACTATTAACTGAAACATGGCAACTCCCAAATGAAACAGCATTAATGTTAAACCTGTCGAATTTCATGATACTATTACTTTTGAATATGTGGTTCTCAAATTTTGTGGCTCAAATACACTGATTGTGATTCTTCTGTACAGTTCGCCAAAGCCATTTGCCAACTTCTTCAGTGAATTAAATGAACTACTAACACTTGATTGTGCTATGTCCCGCTCTGTTTTACTGCTTGGTGATTTCAATATACATGTTTATATTGATTGTGCAGAATCACGCAAACTTTTGTCGGTACTCCAGTGTTTTAACTGTGAACAACATGTAGTTTAACACTCACTTAAATGGTCATTCGCTTGATTTTGTATGCACTACTGGTCTACTTAATGTTTCTGTGATTGTCTCTCAAATAGGACTGTCTGACCATTAATTTATTGAAGTAAATTGGGATTTGCCTCCTTCTTATTTGAAACAAAAATCCACAATTACAGTACATACCGAAACCTAACCTCTGTGAATCCATTACTGTTTGCTACCATCTTACAGGATAACTTGTCTGTTATTGCTGAGGATACTAGCCCTATGGATATTCTAGCTAAATATAACATGTCGGCTACAAGAGCTTTAGATATGCTTGCCCTTATTAAAACAAGACAAGTACCTTCTTTGCATACATCTCCCTGGTATACGCCTGCCCTTCATATTATGAAGGCTACTGGTCGACGCCTTGAGCGTCTTTATAAGAAAACTGGTTTAGGGACTTCCGGTGGCACGGGCTGCAAGATGGCTGCACAACACTAGGCTCCCGAATATTAATCTCTTATTTCTGGATATTCATTTCATACAGAGGGAATATTGTCTCTTTTTGACAACTGGTCAATTCTAATACAAAATTTATTTCTCCCCAAAAGTCTGCTACAAGCAGCAAATGCCTCAAAAAACTTGACGATGTTGCCTCAATTGTTAGTCACGCAATCGAAGCACAACAGGAGGCTATGCAAGAAATGGTTTCTTGTATGTTGACAGAGGCGATAACGACGGCTCTTAATCAAATTTCAATGACTACATTAAAGAAAACAGCGCTGTTCTTCGTAAAATGAAACTGACTGAAAATGACTGAGTAAAAGTATGGTGTCGATTACAACGAAAGTGGACAACCTTCAAGGCGATTTTACACAAATCAAAAAATGATACAGACTTATGCTTGACTCAGTTAGAGCAGGTTTAACGAAAATGCAAGGACTTCGAAGATTGGTCACATCGCAATAACGTTTGTCTGGTTAATCTACCAACAGGTATGGAAGGTGACGATCCCATCGGTTTTCTACAGAAAATGCTACCAAATGGCGCGCTCATGCCAGATTGAGATCGACAGAGCCCATCGCATTTATTCGAATTCCAACTCATCTAGACCACGATCGATGATATTTCGGCTTCTTCGCTATCCTGACAGGCAAGCCATCCTTCAAGGAGCACGTAAAGCAAAACCCACTTTGCCCGGAGGAGCGCGTTTGGAGTTCTACGCGACTACAGCCATGAGACGGCACAAAAAAGGAAGGCGTTTTCAACCGTAAGATCCAAGCTTCACCAGAAAGGCCCTGAAATTTTCCTTATCTACCCAGCATTGCTGAAAGTCACTTTCAAGGGTCAGAAAAACTCGTTTAAATCTCACTTTTGACCACAGATTTGTTCAATACAAGAACTAGAAACCCTTTCAACGTTTGCTCACGGTTCAGCCCATCATAGTGAATTGGTAACATTCCTATTTTTATATGGTATTTTATTCTATTTTTTATTTCTTCTACATCATGTGCAGACAGTTAGATATTGCTTTACAGAGAGTTTTTAGTTGAGTATTGTAAGCTCACTAACCTTGAAAAGTTGGGCCTCAGTGCATAATTTAATTCCGGTTGCCATAAAGAGTCCAGTTATGGAAATCAAATGTTAGATGATTATTCCGAGTTCTATAAAAAATCATCCTATAATTCTACATTTCTCTGTTTGTTTAAATCATAGAGGTTAATAAGGTAAATAGTGTTGTAAGACATTGCCTCATGATCATCACAGATGGTTATTAAAAGGGTTATAAGGGAGAGGGAGGGGGCGTTTAGGCTGATAAAGCACCCAGGACCGATACTGGTTTTGTTACTACATATGGTTGTGAAAATCTTGATTATATGTTCAACAATCTGTTTTTTATTTTATGAGTTATTCTGTGTGAATCCCGATGGAGGACTTCCTATCTGAACTGAGACCAGAACTGACTGAGTTTATTAGATCGAATCAAAATTCAGTCTTCAATAATGATATGCTATGGGCATCTATCAAAGGCTTTTTAAGGAACAAAGTCATTTCCTTTTAAATATTTTGAACAAATTTCAGTATTAGAAAAAAAATGTGGGGACATAGAAAAGGAATTAGGATATAACTTTTCCAGTATTAAAATACATGAGTTAAATGTTGAAAGGGCTGCACTCAACGATTTGCTTCGAAGAAGAGCAGAATATTTGATGCATACTGTATTACAAAACAGAAATACTATATATACGGAAGCAGACCAAGCCAACTCCTTGCACTTGAAAAAAATGAACAACGTTTTAATATACGGGCGATTAAAAATGTAAAAAATGTTCTCAATTCACATCCCAAATATATTAACAAAATATTCACATCATTCTTTGAAAAATTATATACTGCAGAAACATAACCCAGTACTGGCCAGTTAAAGAGATTTTTCGACCAATTGAATTTAAATAAACTTTCAAAAGTGGAACTGGACAACCTTGACTCTGATATAACTTTAGAAGAACTACATAATGCAATAATTTGTTCAAGTAAAGGAAAGTCTCCCGGAATTGATGGCCTTCCGACAGAGTTATGTCATAAGGCTGAGGATCCGTTTGCAAGCTTTATTATCACTCTCGTAGTACAACAGGCTTGGGTCAATGTCGGCAAACACAACAACATAGTAGAGGCAGTAATCGTAGTCAGTAAAACAGGCAGAAGGTCAGGGCAGGCGGCAGACAATTGTAAGACAGGAAAAACAGAACAAAGGAACAAACTGGGATAGACGCAGGCAATACGCAGGCAATACGCAGGCAATACGCAGGCAATACGCAGGCAATACGCAGGCAATACGCAGGCAATACGCAGGCAATACGCAGGCAATACGCAGGCAATACGCAGGCAATACGCAGGCAATACGCAGGCAATACGCAGGCAATACGCAGGCAATACGCAGGCAATACGCAGGCAATACGCAGGCAGCCATGGCAACTCAAGGCTTCTCACTGAAGTCAACTTCAAGTTTGCTTATATAGGAAATGGTTGATTGGGAACAGGTGGCGGTGTAATCAGTCCTGGTAAGAGGGTTATGGGAAGTGTAGTCCAGAAGCTACTAATACTCAGGGGAAGGTTCCCTCTGGTGGCGATCGGAGGACGAGGCAGGTGCTTCAACCATGACACTATCATTGAATGCATGAACTCTGGTTCACTAGGCTACAGACTTAATATACCATAAGCCTAAATCACTGTTCAAAGATTATTTATTTATTTATTTATTTATTTATTTATTTATTTATTTATTTATTTATTTATATAATACACTCACAATAAACAGGGAAGAAAATGCTAGTTGAAGTGTTTCCTGAATATGCAGGTCTTCAACCATTGTTTGAAGATAGCCAGTGACTCAGCTGTCCGGACTCCTAGGGGAAGTTCATTAAACCACCTTGGTGCCAGAACAGAAAAGAGTCTTGTAGTATACTTACCTCTTACCCTGAGAGATGGTGGAACCAGTCGAGCAGTGCTGGTAGATTGGAGTGGGCAAGGTGCAGTGCGAGTTCAGTCAGGACCACTTTGTCAAATGAGCATTTATTAGGTGATAGCATACAGTTAGTGTTGGAGGTATAGTTCTGTTCTGGGCAAAAATCCACGCGCCCATCCGTGCGCATGCATGGACAGAGTGGGGGAGAGCAGCAACTAGAAAATAGAATAGACCCCCCATATAACAGAACCATTAATCATGCATAGTACTGTATTAATATGCTCACTTACATGTTTTGAAAATACATAAATAAATAAATAAATAAATAAATAAATAAATCAGGGGGGGAGGGGGAGAGAGAGAGAGAGAGAGAGAGAGAGAGAGAGAGAGAGAGAGAGAGAGAGAGAGAGAGAGAGAGAGAGAGACTAATATGTGATGAAGATTTATAATGTAAACTGGTACAACAAATAACGGGTTCCGTCTGGGTGGAGTCGGGAGTTTAAATCGCAGCTGCAGAGATGCACTAGAAAGCGGCTCAGTGAATGGGAATTTAAAGGGTCGGATAATATGGATGTTGTAACCGGATTGGTGCGCGTCATGAACAGCTGATTATCAACTGATGCAGCTTGACGATGTTGCCTGCCTGAACTAACGTGATGCTTGATGAGTGATGAGGGCTTTGAGGTAAGAGGGAGCTGGTCCATTTTTGTCTTTGTAGGCAAGCATCAGTGTTTTGAATCTGATGCTTGCAGCTACCGGAAGCCAGTGGAGGGATTGCAGCAGTGGGGTAGTGTGGAGAACTTAGGCAGGTTGAAAACAAGCTGTGCATCTGCATTTTGGATTATTTGCAGAGGATGAATTCATATGTAGACCTGCCAGCAGTGAGTTGCAGTAGTCCAGTTTTGAGATGACAAGAAACTGAACAAGTACCGGAGCAGACTGTGTGGACAAAAAAACCACATAATATAATATATTCCACATTGTCACAAGTGTCAACCAAATAGTATATTAACATATTAACATATTAACTACCAGAAAGATGTTTATCCATAG
Source organism: Tachysurus fulvidraco (assembly GCF_022655615.1). NCBI lineage: Eukaryota > Metazoa > Chordata > Actinopteri > Siluriformes > Bagridae > Tachysurus > Tachysurus fulvidraco. The sequence continues at coordinate 13,953,023 of NC_062524.1, read as the reverse complement.
TCTTCAATGAACCTAGATTGTATCCTCTTCTGGCCCCACAGAACTTGAGCAGATGACTGAATGGGTTTGATACACTCTAGATAATGTAGCTTCATCCGAATATAACAGAAATAATCCTAGATTTTTATTTACTATAAATAAAACCACCACAGAAAAATGCACAAAATCAATATGCAGCAATGATAATGTTACGGTTCAGCCCGGACTTTTGGCCATGTGCTTCTGTTTATGTTCCGTGTCACGTGTATGCCCCGCCCTTGTTTACTCCTCCCCGTCTCTACACATCTGTTCCCTACCTGTTCATTGTCTTGTCTATCTAACCATGCCGCGTTGCCGATGGCAGCGCGGAATCATCATCAGTGTACCCTCGTACTTTGTCCTGTTTAGTGTCCTGTATCTGTGTTCCTGTTCTGTTTTTATTATTTATTAAACCCTATTTATTTCAAACTATCCTGCATCTGGGTCTGCTCTCCTCCTCCCGGGTGTGACAGATATTTTTTTAGATGTAGAATTAAAAATATCACGCAAAAATTTCAGATTATACATTTTAAACCTGACAATTAGATAGTTAACCCTGTACACTGAAAAAAGGAATATGTGGTTTAAAATAAAATCTTTTTTCCACACTGTAGATAACAATAATTCTATTACAGATCAGGATCTTAGGATCTTTCTATGACTAGTTTCCCAAATGCCCTCAATAAAAACAATTCATTACCTGTCAGGATCTAAATTTTTCAGTGTTACTGTGCCATCTTACAGCACAGTGGAATACTTTTCTTCAAATATCTCAATTTGGGGTCAGTGTGTGGGGGCAGCTATGATATATTGACCCTGGAGCAGAGGGCACTTTTCTTAAAAATGCTCCCGATCGGCCGGTCCAGGTTACAGCTATCCTGCTGGGTCTTGGCGCGGCGGAATCTTCTGTCACGAACACGGGATAAAACGAACCCAAATGCAGGATAGCCAAATAAATGGGGTTTAATAACAAAAAGACACGAAACATGACACAGACTACAAACAGGACAAAACAACAGTAGATTCCGCGCTGCACAAGGCAACGCGGCACAGTTAAAGAGACAGACAATGATAATGACAATGGGAAACAGGTGTGTTGAAACGGGAGGAGCAGACAAAGGCAGGGCAGACACATGACGAGGAACATAAACAAAATGCACATGGCCAAAGTCTGGGCTGAGTCCTAACAGATACATCCAACGCTGAGTATCTGACTCAATTTTCTCATAGATTGACATATAGTTTATTTTTGAGATTAGGGGTAAAGTAGGTCTGAGTTCGATCCCTAAATATTTAACTTGTTTTGATATTAAGATATTGTTTGGAATAGAAAAATTTAGACCATCAGAATAAAGAGGCATCAAAATAATTTTTGAATGATTAATTTTAAATCCCGATAGTATGCCAAATTCGTCTATAATTTTGAGGGCATTAGGAAGCGAGCTCTGCAAGTCAGATAGAAATAATAATGTGTCATCTGCATATAAGGAAATAGAGTGGCTTGATGCACCTAACCGAATTGGTGTAATGAGACTGCACTGTCTAACATACTGTGCCAGGGGTTCTACTGATAAGTTGAACAAAAGGGGGAAGTGGACAACCCTGCCTTGTACCTCTATGAATATTAAACCTGCCTGAGATGAGTCCACCAGTAGATACCCTGGCCATAGGATTAGTGTATAAAGTTTGTATCATTCTAATGAACTGGTCACCAAAATTGTACTTCTTTAAAGTGTATCACAGATAACCCCATTCAAGCCGATCAAAGGCTTTTTCGGAATTAATAAATAGAAGGCAACTAGACGTTTTCAATTTCCCTGATTCCGCGATTACATGTAACACTCGGTGGACGTTGTCAGAAGCCAGGTGTCAAGGGATAAAGCCTGATTGATCTGGATCAAGTAGCTTATGTATTACTACTTGTAGACCTCTAGCGATAACTTTAGTATAAATTTTGACATCCTCATTTATCAAGGAAATGGGCCTATAATTAGAACAGTCTGAGTGATCTTTGCCGGGTTTAGGTAGAACAGAGATTAAAGCTGTGTTGAGGTCTCAGTGAAAGTGGCCTTTGGATATGGCCTCATTTATAGTACGTAGCCAAATATGACCTAATAAATCCCATAGCACCAGGTATAACTTTAATATGTGATGTGCTACCAAGCTAACTCCCTAATCTCTTTTACTAGTGTATTGTTGATGTGAAGAAGTGTGCCGGTTCAAAGCAGTCCAGCATTTCTGCTGAATCATACGTAAGTTATGTATTAAACATTTTTTAATTATCATCTAATTTAATGTCATAATTTTTGACTTGTAAGCTTTGATGTTGGTGTATCAAAATAACTATCTATTTGAATTTAGCTGCTTGTTACTGATTCCGTGCAGTTATGTTAGCTTTGTACCTCATTTAGAGTTTTGAATGCTTGGATTTGAAACAAATAGCGAATTCAAACGAGTCATTTGTTTATTGAAAAAAGTCCACAAGTAATGCAATGAGAGCTTGAAATTACATTGAAAAAGTGTGAAATTGCGGAAACAAATGTTTTTGGAAATTAGTAGTTCACTAATGAAAGAAAAATATGGAAGTAATGCAATGCAAATATTGCAAACTGGCCCTGCCTATACTCAGATTGTGTCTGCTCATTTAGGACATCGGGTGCTTTAAAATCACATTTATCATGCAGCCACACCTCCAGAACTATTAGGCAAGTCAATGTAAAATTCAAATGTGAGCTGTGTGAGTTTGAAACTGTTTGCAGTGAAAGCGAGTTTTTTAGACATCTTGGAGGACATCTAAGGAGTCATGAATCTGTACGGTGTCCTTTTTCTGGCTGTGAGTATAAAACCAACAAGCTGACAAATTTTACCTCTCACAAGAGTAGGAATCACAAAACTAACACAACAAAAGATATAAGAAATTCAGTCAGTACTGTAACTAAGAACATTTACACTGATACAGACTTTGATTACAGGGGGCACGGTGGCTTAGTGGGTAGCACGTTTGCCCACACCTCCAGGGCCGGGGTTCGATTCCCGCCTCCGCCTTGTGTGTGCGGAGTTTGCATGTTCTCCCCGTGCCTCGGGGGTTTCCTCTGGGTACTCCGGTTTCCTTCCGGTCCAAAGACATGCATGGTAGGTTGATTGGCATCTCTGGAAAATTGTCCGTAGTGTGTGTGTGTGTGTGTGTGTGCCCTGCGATGGGTTGGCACTCCGTCCAGGGTGTATCCTGCCTCGATGCCCGATGATGCCTGAGATAGGCACAGGCTCCCCGTGACCCGAGAAGTTCGGATAAGCGGTAGAAAGTGAGTGAGACTTTGATTACAGTCATGATGATGTTGAGCAGCCCTCACATGCAGGCAACTGAATTTGGTTATGAGAGTGTGGATATTGAAACTCTACAGCTGTTGAAAATGCAAACAGTCTTGCATGTATCTAAGAGTGCCATTCATAGCATTATTGAGGAAATTCATGATATATTGTACTTTTCCAAGTCTCTTGCTGTTGAAAGCATCAAAAATATTTTTGTCAACCACAAAATTGATGTAGATGCTTGTATCCTCCAGGAAATTAGCAGTGCTATTTTTGAGACCAATCCTCTTCTCCTGACTACAAAAGAAAAAGGTAGTTTATCTACAGAACATAGAAGGAACTTGTATTTCAAAGTGCACTTCTCTATAACTGAGCCAACAGAGTATCTCTATGACAGAACACACAAAAATCACTTCGTTTATGTGTCTTTATATATATGTATTGGAACGCCAACTTGGTCATAAAGATATTTTGGATAAGATTGTGTTCAGTGGAGAGTCTTCTCCTGGACATTTTGAGTCTTTACAAGATGGTTCTTATTTCAAACAGAACAGACTCCTATGTGACAAAGACCTTGAAATATATCTGGGACTGTATGTGGATGAATTTGAAGTTTTCAATCCCTTGGGCACTTCAAGAAAAATTCACAAGATGGTTGCCGTTTATTGGGTCATTCTAAACTTGCCTCCCAAATTTCGTTCTAGTCTTTATTCCATTCAGCTTGCTGTCCTTGGTAAGAGTGATGATGTTTGACACTTTGGATATGATAAATTTCTTAATCCATTGCAGAAAGATGTAAAGTTTTTAGAGCAAACAGGAGTTTTTGTCCCTGCTCTGAGTCAATACGTAAAAGGAACAATCTTTTGCGTATGTGCTGATAATCTAGGTGCCCATAGCTTGGCAGGCTTTCAAGAAAGCTTTAATTCAGACAATTTTTGTAGATTTTGCATGATCAGAAAACATGAAGTCAAGTCTGGTCAGACTGAGATGAGTGATTTCAAATTAAGGACTGTAGAAGAACATGATTCCTTTGTGCAGAAAGTGCAGACAGATATAAGTGTGCAACATGTAAGTGGTGTGAAAGGGGAATGTGCACTAAGCAAGCACTTGTCTTTTTTCATCCTGTCACAGGTTTCCCACCTGATGCATTACATGACTTTTTGGAAGGTGTTGTACCTATTGAGTTGTCTTTGTGCCTGAAAGATTTGATTTCAAACGGAAACATTTCATTTGATGAGCTCAATAATCACATTAACTCATTCCTATACAAAGATTCAGACAGGGTTAACAAGCCAAAGATATTAACTAAGTTATGCTTCTCCAAGGGTACTGTAGGTGGAAACGCACACGAAAACTGGACACTTTTACGTTTGTTACCTCTAATAATTGGTCAGGAAATCCCTCAAAATGAACCATCTTGGGAGATTCTAATGGACCTGAAAGTCATAACTGAGATGGTTCTATCTTCAAAGCTTTCAGAGGAGTCTTTGTGCTTCATGGAGAGCAAAATAATAGATCACCAAAACTTACTTACTGAAATTTTTCCAAACTTTTATTTACGTCCAAAACATCATTTCATTAACCATTACCCACATTTGATTCGTTGTTTTGGACCATTGGTGTCACTATGGACAATGCGCTTCGAGTCGAAGCACAGTTACTTTAAAAAAGTAGTCCATGACACTCATAACTTCAAGAATGTTCTACTGACACTTTCCACAAAGCATCAACAAATGATGGCTTACTATATGGATGGTGAGGACAGCGAAAGCAAAGGTTTTCACAGTTGCTTCCCTGGAGGCATCAATTAGGACCGTGATTGAGAGAAGTTATCCAAACACAAGTCAAGTATCTCTATCCTCTGATATTCATTTGCATGGTGTTCGATATAGAGCTGGCATGATTATCTCTGCAGGACAAGTGGCTTGCCAGAATTTTTAAAAATATTGAACTGTGAATTGACCTCGCAAAAAGTGTCATTCCTTTGCACAAAACTGTCAGCCTGGTATCTTGAGCATTTCAGATCATTTGAGATAAAGGGAAGCAGTTTTAGTGACATTCATGTTCTTGATCTTGACATGCTGAATGACTTTCATCCATTAACAGCATACAATGTTGGTCTGAAAGTGTTTGTGACTCCAAAAGTGTTTTTAACTCATTAGGGGTTGATAACAATAAACAATTTTGTCTGTATTCTTGTTCAGACATGAAATGTTTTCCTCTCAATAGATAATCTTTTCTAGGGTCCATCCACAGATGTTATGATAATGAATGTATTCTTGTACATTAATGATTACTTCTTTTTTATTTTGGGTTGTGTGTTCTGAACAGAGTATGTTGTTGCGGGTTCACATTTCCCCTACCAACATCAGGAGGGTTGAACTTCCTCAGAGGCCTCAGTCAGTGGACCAATTGAAGTCTTTCCTTATTCAGATGTTACAAATAGAAAATGAAAAGTTCTCACTACAATTTGAAGACCCAGACTTTAACAATGAACCTTGTAACTTGAATAATATCAAAGAGCTACCAGCAGAGAAGGCAACCTTACGTCTTCTGTGGGAAGCGGTATCTCCTACACAGCACACTGAAGATTTCAATTCAGTGTCTTCTCTTGATACAGCAAGCCTGTCGAGCAACCTAAGAAACCTAAGAAGTGCTGAACAGTGGCCATCCACTTTTAACATACCTACTTTTTCTCTCGATGTCGAACTCAGGCTGCGTAAAGCCAATGAGGTTTACCAGGAGACAAAGAAGCCACTGAATGTCCCAAGAGATATGAAGTCTCAGATTCTGGACAAGATTGCTCAGGCCATTTTTGAAATCAAAGCCTACCCTGATGCCTATGAGATCCAGTCGGTTGCCGCTGCTCTAGTAGAGAAACACCCTTGTCTTACAGAACCTGGCAAACGCACAGGTTGGGATGGATGGGTAATGAGTATAAAGTTTAAGCTTGGTAATTATCGGGCCAAACTAAAGGAAGCTGGTTGTTCTGAAGTTAGTGTTAACCGTAAAAGAAAATCTTGTGAGGGTATGACAGAATGGGCCTACATGAAAAAGCCTAAAAGAGCAGAGGTAAATTTTTTGCCTAACCATCCTGAAGGCCAGACAGAAGATTCACTTGAAAAGGAGAGACTTGCTATGATTGATGAAATGAAGAAAAGAAAACTGGACTTGACAGTCATTCACAGACACATGAAAGAAACCTTTTCTCTTTGCCGCAAAGAAGTTGTTGAAGTTCAGCCACTAGTAGAAGAGATTAGAGAGAGATGGCCTGGACTTTTTGTAAAAGAAGAAGTAAGTAACTGAATGGCAATTATGTTCTGGTTATCATAAGTAATGAGTGATGATAGCAATAAACATTACCTTTTTAGTTGTTGGTATAATTTTTATTATTGGAAATTCTGAACTTTTTATATATTTATATTGGAAAATGTTCTGATTATATATAGTTTTTTTTGTTATTGTTTTTTTGTTTGTTTTTTCTAAATACTGTAGATCTGCATGGAGTTTTTAAGGATCTGTAACATAGACCTCATAAAAAAGTTCAGCGAGTCACTTGATAAATATACAGCACCTCTCCTGAAACTCTACAGAAAAAGGAGAGATTCCTTGGGTCCAGAAATGAAGACACTTTTGGACAAGCTGGATGAGCAGGTACTCTTTAAGATTCTTGAATGTACATATAAAATACACATATTTAAAATACAGAAGTACCAACAGATTCCTGAATAGGGTCATTAAAGCTAATGTGCTATCTTTTGTGGTCTATGTTTTATGGGAATCCAATTGAACTGGTTAATTTTAGCAATAAGTCAAGTCATTGTCATTTTTACTATACACAGTGGTACACAGTACACAGGTAAAATGAGAAAACGTTCCTCCAAAACCTGGTGCTACACTAAACAACAACATAGAGCAACAACACAACACAAGCTACATAAAGTGCATCGAGTGCAACCTAGTAATTGTATAATTATATAGTAATTATAAACTATATAATTGCATTTGTATACAATTGCATTTGTTCCCCACTGTAAAGGCATTGTGCAATTAATCAAAAATGATCCATTTTACTCTCAATTTGAGATTCCTGTGTTTAATCCATAAGACTTCGTAAAGCATCTGCACCCTTTGGCAACTTTCTTCTTTTGTTCTTTTGAGGTCAGCGATATTGTCACTCAACGAAAAAGAGCAGCTCTTGAGGGACTGCCACTTGTTCTGCGTGAAAATGCGGCTTTCTTGCTCAAGATGTGTCTGGCAAATTGCCCTTTTCAAACTTTATTTCTAATTTGGTAGAACGCTTAGCATTACATTTGTTCATTTTGTTTGCACATTATAAAAATAATAAAGCTGCAAGCACCACCATTGCACAGGCACTAATAACAATTAGTAATTACGTTTACATGTCAATTAATGCCCCCTCCTATTACTTAATCTCCTAGGACACAGGGTCCTCACGGTGGTTGAAGATGATGTTGGCACTCCTGTTTCACTGGCCACTGAGATAAACCATGCATTGTTCTAACCATGCATTGCTCTAACCTTTGCTTACTTGTTCGGGCTCTTGTATGCACTCAATATGGAATACCCAAAATAACTGAAATATACTTTTGAATTCATTAAGAAAATCTTCATGGATCTTGGTGGTACCTGCTCTGCAAGAGTCCAGTCACTAAAATTAAAACTGTTGTAGTTGACGATTTTGCAGATGTCACTGAAGCTATGGCAAATGGTACAATGATTGTTGCTATTATACTTTAGTAATTAAGTATTTAAAAAAACATTGTATCATTTGATTCAGATTTTGTAGCCTTGATGAATACTGAAGTTTTGAGTTGAGTTTTTTGTTTTTATCTGGCTGTACTGGTAAAGACTAACTATTTTTTCTGATACACTGTTACATATCCTACTTTACCAAGTGCTTCGGTTTATTCAGATGCAGTGTTAATGTATTCTCAATGTTTTTGCCAAAATTTGCCAAAATAATACAAAATGCTATATAACGCTTGAACCTTGAACATTTGAGGTTTACTCTGATGCTTTTATTAATGTCTGTTTTGGCTGTTTCATGTACTTTGGTAATCAGTTGAATAAGAATACTTTATACTGTACACTGTTTGACTGGAGTGTGGTTAGAGGTTTTGCTGAAATGCTTTTAAATTTGTCTGTTTTGGGTTTTTAGACAAAATATTACTTTGTTTTTGGAAGCTCATCTTTCATTTTATGTTGAAACAAACAATGTTGTAGTTTTCATACAGTTTACAAAGTTTTCCAATGATGTTTGATAACATTTGTAGTTTAGTACAAACATGCATAATGCAGAAGACATGTATGTCATATAATATACATGTAATGTTGTGTTTTGGACAAACTATTAAAAAATGGAGAGGGAGAGAAATTTGTTGTGGTTTATTAAATATTAAATATGAAAATAATTATGAATACATAATGGATCAATCTGTCCTAATTGCATTCAGTAAACAAAAAATATTTTGTTTTGTTATTTGTTAAGTAAACTTGACAATATGTTGTGAGAACTAAGGATCTTAACAAAATACTTTGAGTTGCATGGTCTTCAGACCCTGTTTGTTCAGTAAACTCATAAAAGTACTTGTGATAGGTTGCCTTATTATTTTAAGTTAACTCAACTTTTTTTTTTACAGTGTGACAACCACAGCTGCTGGTTTTTACTGTAAATTTTACTGAATTGTAAATACTTGCAGTATAATTCAGTAAAATTTACAGTAAAAACCAGCAGCTGTGGTTGTCACACTGTAAAAAAAAAAAGTTGAGTTAACTTAAAATAATAAGGCATCATCAGAAAAATGAAAGTTGATAAATTATTCAATAACACCCAGAACTGATAAGGAAAGCAAATATACCTTTTATTTTAATACCATAAACATATACAATGACAACTATATCATTTTCCTTAAAACAGCAGGAAAATGTATTCCAGAATAAACATTTTAAATTATTACAGTCTTTACCAGAAGGCAACTGTCAGGACTCAGCCTGGACTGTTGGCCATGTGCCTTTGTTTACATTCCTCGTCAGGTGTCTGCCCCGCCTTCATCTGCCCCTCCCTGTCTCCACACCTGTTCCTAATCGTGTCTCATTATCTTTTGTCTTTGTCTGGTCTAGTCTGTGTTATGTTTCATGTTTTTCGTTATTAAGCCCTGTTATTTTTGCCATCCTGCGTTTGGGTCCATTTTTATCCTGCGTTCATGACAGCAACATTCATTAATCATTATTTTTCATTAATCAATCATTTCATTATTCTATGCTCTTAATGGCATGTGATTAATCAAGGAAATACAAGGAGAAAAAAGTTATTTTAGCGATTATAGCGACATTCAATTATTAATGCAAAAGTGACATTTTAAGTATCATTGTTCAAATAATTACTGCTACAGTAACAAACATACCATAATTACAAAGCAGTATACAAACAAAAGGTTAATCAAGGAAATACAAAGAGAAAAAAGTTTTTGTCACGATTAATGCAAAAGTGACATTTTAAGTACTCGCTGATTAATACTGTAATTACTGGTATAGTAACAAACATACCATAAGTACAAACATGACATAAGAACAAAGCAGTATATTGGTAAAATATACATTTCTAAGAGGGCAGCTCACACATTTTCAACATTCTCAAGTCATTTTCAACATTCCAGTATAAATTTAAAAAGCATCCTCACTGCCAACGTTATCCTCAGACATCTGTCAAATAAGTTTTGTCCAACCTTAGTCTGTTCTCCATTCGTGATCAGCAAGGTCTGCTATGAGTGTAAGGACTCTGGGATTTACTGGATTTGCTGTTTTGTGTTTTTTCTTCCCTTCGCTTTTTCTTTGGTTCCCTTCTCTGGATTTATGTTGAAGAAGCACCTACAAAAGAGAATGTAATCACTCATTTTGTTGATCACAAATTTTTTTTTTTGATCACAAATTTTTACATGAACTAATATAGTACAAGTACATATTAAGTTAACAGTACAAATCTTAGTTCACTAATGATGAAAATATCTAACATGAGCAAACAATGAACGACTTTGAACGAATGATTTTTCTAACCAAAACAATGTACAAAGAACTGTTACAAATGTTTTTCCATTGTCAGTTAATTTTAGTGAATACATTACCTTACGTTAACAAATGAGAAATTACTGTAAAGTGCAATTACCTGTTAAAAATGGTTTAATGCCTACCTTTGTATGAATTCCAGAGTAGAACCAAGTTCCAAAGGGAAATTAATGTTAACAGTAGTAACTGCTAAACATCATGCAAATTGCTGCGATGAATGTAGAAATGTGTGGAGTTGAAATCTTCTGGTCGATGCTCAGCATGAAAAGCTTTGATATGTACTGTAGCATGAGGTGCCTACAGACAAAAACAAACAATTAAATGCCTTTGGTCTTGCCTTGGAATGACATGATAGTGAGTAATTAATGTCATCTTTTACTCACCAGCAAGTAAAACAAAACCTGTATAATTTTTTTTCCAAAACACAAAGAAAGAAAATTTGTAGAATGTTTGTAACTACACAGTTTTGTATTCTATTAATCTTTATATTATTCTTTATATTAACCTTTTGTTCTATGTTTACAGTATGTTCTTTAAAGCCACTTTGAGACAATGTCAATTGTAAAAAGCGCTATACAAATAAACTTGAATTGAATTGAACAGAATTGAAAACCAGGTCCAGGACATTGCCTCCTTTGTGTGTGGGGATGTAGCTGTCGAGTGTTGGGGCAGAGTGGAAGTTGCAATCGCCAGGCACTGTCAGAGAGGTGCTATAGGAAGGGAAAGCACTTAGCAGTGTGTTCATTTCTTCCAGGAAGTCTCCTAGGGGACCAGGAGGGTGGTAGAACATCAGGATTGACGAAGTATCTCAATATCCAACCTACACTGAATGCAAAAGTCTGAATGTGTGTGTGTGTGTGTGTGTGTGTGTGTGCGTGTGTGTGTATGTGTTAATAAGACAGCGTCACTCATTTAGAGTGACAGTCATGCATTTGGGTCTTTCGTCACGCTCTCCCCCCACACATCGTATTTCTCATGCAGAAAAACTTTTTGATTATTTATTATATATTTAATATGCCACAGCTCCCAAAATGTATCAGTCCGCACCGCTGTCTCTATGGAACCGGGCAGGAACAAAGCGCATCTTTCCTGGAGTTCTTAGTCAAGCCTGACACTTATCAGCCAAACAAATTTTGTCCACGTGTGTATTCATTAGAGAGGGTATTTTCGATGGTCGGTTTGAACGAAACCTCAACACGAAACAGCTTGTCTCTGGACGGGACATTGTCCTCAGTCATGACCCTAAAAATGGCTGGGCTTGAGCTGAACTGTTTTATATGGGAGCAACATTACAAATGATAAAGGAGTCCCAAAAAGGCAACAAATACTTACAATAAACAACACAAGTGATTCTCTCTCTCTCACTCTCACACACACACACACACACACACACACACACACACACACACACACACACACACACACACACACACACACACACACACACACACACACACACACTTCACTCTTGCCTGTCCTCAAAACTTGAGAGCCCTGTGTTTGGGTCACAGTAATGGCAACAAGCATAATAAGTTGCCCATACTGCTTGTTCATTGGTCAGGAGTTTTACTGTTACCGACCAATCACAGATCGATTTGATGACGTCAGCTCTACTTTCTACGTGTTTCGAAAGTGGAGGCTTAAGTGTAAAAAAAAAACGCTTCCTTATTGACTGCATTTGATGCAGTCACGGAAAACAGTCACATTTTATTCCTGTTTCAAGTAAAAAGCACAGCATAGCATCATCATTATTTTTATTTAAAATAACGACCAAAGACTTTTATATGTTTCATAATTAAAGCTCAGTTTCTCAGAACAGTATATAGACCCTTTCTATTAAATATCTAATATGAACTTTATAATTTATTAGGGTTAAGGATCCCCTTGTGTGTAGTATTGTGTTGTATGGTGTTCAGTCTTAGAGGTAAAATCGTGCTATGTTGCTTGCCTTCGCCCTCCCACTCGTTTCCTAGACATTTCCTGCATCCCCATTGGTTGATACCGGTTCAGGTTTGACCAGCTGTTTCTTATTTTTGCGTTACACGATTGGATCTAACGCTCTGTCAATACGGTGTACTTTGATAGCTGGCTCCTCCTTTAATAATGCTATTCGTCTTCTAATTGGTTACTGTAACCTACAATGGGCGCTGATTGGTTGTAGCAGGGAGTTGTCAAGGCTTTGGACTTCATTCACCATTTTGCGTCTGTAGTGTAGCCCGAGCCGTGAGCGGCTAGACTTTTCCCCTCATTTGGACTGGTTTTGCGGAAGAAAAGCGTTTGTACCGTTTAAACCAGTGCGACGGCAATCGCGAAGGTTCTGTATTTTTATCCGTTTTGTTTTCTAATCACTATTTATTTCAACGACTGTTATTATTGAAAGGGTGAGTTACAAGCTTGCTACAAATCTTTATTGTGCAGCACTGCGGTGGTGTAGAGGGTGTTCTGTAACGGTTATATCAACGTTTTAGTAGGTTCACCAGACACACACACACTCACACACAGAGAGACTCTCTCTCTCTCTCTCTCTCTCTCTCTCTCTCTCTCTCTCTCTCACTCACTCACACACACACACACAGGCTTGTAGAGGTGCACAGGCAGCCTAAAACTTTTCTCCCAATGTATTTGCACTACACCGGATACAGTAACTGTGTGATTGTAGCTACACTGTAGTCATAAAGTATCCAGTAGATTTGACAACATATAGCGGATTCCATAATGACCCTGAACTATGGTACAATTCACTACAACCTTTTCTCTTTTCTATGCGTCCCTTTATTGTTTCAGAGTAAACACGTCTCTGTAGATGCGATACTGCGTAGTGTTTTTAGCCTTACGACCTTATACCGACACCTCGGGAACCGCCTAATTTCACTGTTTCTGTTTATTTTAATGGTGACAGATCAGTGAATCCTGCTGTGTTACACTGCATCTGTACATATTATAGTCTTATATGTCGCATTTGTCATTATAACGAGACTTTGTGGAGCGTATAAATGCGCTGCGGCCTTGTGTTGTGGACAGGCCTGCGTCATTACACTACTGTGTGTGTGTGGTAAGTGTTTCTGTGTGTGTATGCGTGTGTGTAGTAAGTGTGTATGTGTACGTTGTGTGTGTGTGTGTGTGTGTGTGTGTGTGTGTGTGTGTGTGTGAGAGAGAGAGAGAGAGAGAGAGAGAGAGAGAGAGAGAGAGAGAGAGAGAGAGAGAGGAGGTTGTACACAGTAGACTAGCGTATTGTGCCGAGCTCTCGTTTTGGTCGTAGTGCTCACTACGACCAAAACGAGAGCTCGGCACAATACGCTAGTTTACTACTAATACACTAAAACACTTTTAGCTGAGAAAAAGATAGTAAAGTCTTGATTTAGTTTAAAATGTGTATGGTGTTATTAATGCACGTTTTGTATGTCTACAGTTTTTAGTGTCATGATTCTTTTTTTATGGCTAAATTACTTTATTTTGGTCTTTCATTGGTGATAGAAGCGTCATATAACAATATTTGCAAACTTATACTGCAAGGAAATGTGGTTGTGCATATTTTTTTTTTAACAAAATGATCCTGTTCTGGAGTATTGCTTCATACACATAATTACATTGTTATATGTGATTTGTACTACAACATATTTTGTACTAATAGAGTTTTGTATCATTGTATTGTTTTATATTATTCACAGGCACCCTACATGTGAATAAGTCAACATGATAGACACACATACACACACACATATATATATATATACATGTATATGATAGATAGATAGATAGATAGATAGATAGATAGATAGATAGATATGAGAGAGAGAGAGAGAGAGAGAGAGAGAGAGAGAGAGAGAGAGAGAGAGACTAAAATACCAGTCAACAAGGAATTCCCCCGCCTCTGCTGTTCCAGCTAAGAAACAAAAACCAGTGTGTGACTTGTCCAGGCAAGCACTTTTCTCGGTGTTCAGTTCAGCTTTGTTTTGGCATGTAGTCAGCTACTAAGTTGCATTAAGTTACATTATAATGTCCATATGTATAAACATCACAATGAAAGCAATTAAAACATTTCATTAAAAAAATTATGAAAAGTATTGTGATTGTTAAATCCATAAGTAATATATTTTTCTTCCTATTTTCCACTGCAGGGCTGTATTTTAAAAACAGTACATAGCAGGAATAAGAAAAGATAAGAGGCGTAATGAAAGAGGGAAACAAAGAGCAAGATATTGATAGACTGAAACGTACAAGAAAACTTAAGGACTAATTATTCTGTACAAACCTTTGAATATGAAGCCTTTTAAAAAACAAGGCAGACGATCACCTCCATCCACACGAGCCAAAGGGAGTAAGAGAAAAGGGCTGATTGATTCAAGTCCAGAAGAGGAGAAGAGAGAAACAGAGGAAAAACCAAGGCTCTCACCCTCCTCTCCTAAGAGACTGATATCCTCAAATTCAGATTCATCACAGGATGAGCTAGTTAGAGCCATCAGAACCACAGAGAGAGAGGGAAAAAGAGAAGTAATACTGGATACATCAGGGGATTATGGGAAGCCAAAGGAGCATTCTCTTAGCTTCAAGTCAGGTGGAACACAGAGTGATCGCAACAGCCCCAATCCCCCATCCAGCCGCAAAACAGCCACCTTTAAGGCCCGTGTGCCGAAGAAAAAGTATACCTCTGAGCACTATGCTGGAAACCATGCCAATGATGGCAATTCCAGTACTCCCCCACAGAGTAACAGCAGTACACCTCACAGCTGCTCCACTTCTAGTCAGTGCAGCACCACTGGAGCTGAATACTTAGACACAGTCAATCAGAGCAACCAGGTACCTGTGGCCAACACCTCAGGGGTCATGCAAAACAGCATGGCACCACAGTCAAACAGAATGGGAGATGAGCATACTGAGAGAGAAAAGATAAATACATCTAGTCCTCAGCGTTGCTCCTCCACAGACACAGCCAGTGAGCACTCAGCAGACGTTGAGGTGACATCACAGCAACTTGGATCCCACTCCAGTGTTCAAGGAGGCCAATCTCATGTTAGTCCTGAGCCTCCATTGGAAAACTTACCAGCTGGGCTGTCACAAACACTTGCTAAGGGTTTAAAGAACCAGAGAGTCCTGGCCAGAGTGAGCACAGGAAGAGGGGACAAGTGGCCACCTGATAGAGGGCCAGAGTCATCAGGGGTTTTTCGTGCTGGTGTTGTACGAGAAGTCAGTGGAGAGCATGGGATTGTGGAGGTGCAGTTACATGGAGAGGAAACATTATGCAAATACCCATTCCGAGTGGCTACTGATATGGTAGATGTTATATTGGATGCACCCCCTCCAGGTCATGCATCTGTGCCTACAGGAACACATGTGTGTGTGCCCTATGGAGGTGATAGTGCAGGCAGCGATGGAGCACAACAGTGGTACAGAGAAGGCCTAATCACCCAGGTGGACCCTCACCCTGCTGTCTCTTTCCCTTATCGTGTCCAGCTCCAAAAGGATCCAGCAGAAAAAATGGATAGAAATGGACCAGAGGAGGATTGGAGGGGCAAAACCGCTCAAGCAGTTTGGGTCTCAAGACAGAGTCTCCGCCTTCTTGTTCCACCATGGGACCTTGAGCTGCCTCAACATTCTGACCATGGGAAGGATGGTCATAGAGTGGGGATAAGAGAGAGGGAGTGGGAGGATAAAGAGGAGATAGAAGTGGAATCAGAGCTGCACCATTTCAGCATGGTGCATGGGGTAACAGGGCCAGTCTTAGTTACTGGACTGTTACACCCTGAACCTTCTTCATTACCACTCTCCTCATCTTGTTCAGTTAGCACTGCCATCACTTCTGTACTCAGCATAACTCCAGACAGATCTTGGGACTGCAGCCGACAAAAAGAGCTGGAGAAAGAGAGGGAGTTGCAAAGGCAATCTGAAAAAGAACGAGAAAGGGAAAGGATTTCTTTACAAGCGCCAGCCCCAGAAGAGGACATGGAGGTAAGCCATTTCAGCATGGCTCCACTCAGGGAGGGTAGCCTCACTTTAGCCATGGGCACCAAAACTTTGGGTGTACCCTCTCAACATCGACCCATTCTTTCTAAGACTGACTACCTCAGCTCTCATCTGTCAGTGGTGAGAGGTATAGGCACAACATTAACACCCCACTTATCCCTTGGCCCCTCCTCTGTGCTGTTGGGAATGGATGCAACTGCAGGGACTGCGGTTATTTCTTCTACCCCACAGTTGCCTCCACTGCCTCCTTCTTCATCTCGCAGCTCTCTGGAGAAAACCTCTACTTCCAGCTCCCATGGTACATCAGGGGGAGGTTCTAGCTCATCTTCTTCATCACGTTCCCGTACACCTCTTACAGCTGCTCAGCAGAAGTACAAGAAGGGGGATGTGGTATGCACTCCAACAGGAATCCGAAAAAAGTTTAATGGGAAGCAGTGGCGGCGACTGTGCTCCCGTGAGGGCTGCTCTAAGGAGTCCCAGCGACGTGGCTACTGCTCCCGTCATCTGTCTATGCGCACTAAAGAGATGGAGGCAGGAGGTGGTTTGGGCAGAGACAGAAGTGGTGCCAGCAGTACAGGCACGCTCACACCGGATCTTCGCTTAGGAGGTCGTACCAGCAGTGAGATTGATTGGGATGAGACATCACATGACAGCAGTGAAGCCAGCAGTCGTGGAGGAGACTCGCGTCCTCGTCTAATTTTGCCTTCCCTCCTCCCACAAGAACTGCCACGTGATTTGTCACGCTTTGACTTTGATGAGTGTGAGGCAGCAAATATGTTGGTGTCTCTGGGCAGCTCACGCTCAGGTACTCCGTCATTCTCGCCTGTGTCCAATCAATCACCATTCTCCCCTGCCCCATCTCCTTCACCATCTCCACTTTTTGGTTTTCGCCCAGCCAATTTCAGCCCCATCACTGCACCTTCATCTCTCACCCCCCGCCGTCCACGCCATCTAAGTGGTACCAAGTTGGGTACACCCAGTTCAGAGCAGGATCGCCACCTCTCTGGCATTATGCCCACTTTCCAGACCAACCTGACTTTTACAGTGCCTATGAGTCCCAGCAAGCGTAAGTTGGATGCTCCTCCACCCCCACTTCCGATTGCACCTGATTATGTTAAGTCTGATCCCCAACTAAGTGACTTACAGTTGGGTCTCAATCCTGCAGCCTTCAGAGCAGTATCACCTCAAAGCCAGTTAAACACACCCTCTTCTCTTTCTTTTACTCGACCAAGGAGCACAACCAGTCGTCCCTCATCTTCTGCTGCATCCACCCCACCACCAATGTTGGTTTCTCCTACACCACCATCACCACTACCCCAGGACCCCAGCTCACGCCGTATTGTTCCCCTGCGTGATTCCCCCGTTATCGTCCGCAATCCTGATGTGCCACTGGCAAAATTCAGTGATGGTCCCTTGAGCAGAAGAACAGGCTCCCGCACCAGGGAGCATAGTCAACCACCTCATCTGGCTGTGGGTCTCCAGGCTCCAATTCCTATTAACAGAGCTGCCACAAATGGTACAGTACTGCTCCGGAACTCTGCCTCCACCTTGGTGCTGGTAACCTCTGACCAGTCACTAACTACTGTATCAGCTGGTCATCAAACCTACTCAAGCCAGAGCCCCAGCTGTGTTTCTTCTTCCAGTATAGCCACTGATCCTGCCAGTTCAGGCTCTGGAAGGAGAGACCAAGACAAGAAGTTAGGTGATCATACAGATGTACAAGGAGGGATTCTACCACAACCCATGGCCTGCCATCCGAGTCCCACTGCGCTACTGCCACTCATTCTACCAGCAGAATCTCCGCATCCTGCCCCTCGCAAAGACATTATAATGGGGCGACCTGGCACAGGTAAGCCTGTAGAAAAGGTTGTAAATTCTCTGTGGTGGTGGAAGGGGTCTGTGTAGTCCATGTCCTCTTATGATAATTAGATGTGTTTTTAATGGCACACAGTATGATAAACAATTTTTTATCTTTTTGAGAGTCTCACCATTTAAAATGGTTTAAAATTTACTGGTTCAGAACTGTTAGTCTAATAAAGACAAGACAATCAGAATTTTCAACAGATATTATACCAGTTAACAGTGTAAAATCTATTATTCCTGGGAGAGATTCATGTGTTGTTTGGTTCATCATCTTTTTTTATTAGGGAGAAAAAGACCTTTTATTTTGGTATATTTTAATATATACAAACTACTAGTGTCATATTTTCTATTTATCCCACAAACACAAAGAAAATGCTAAGATGCCACCATTTTCTCTGATTCACACATACTTTTGACATCAACCCTGACTAGAACTAGATTCAATTCATATTGTAACAATCTAATATTATGTACATATTATTATGTATATTTTTATATTGCATGAGCCTACTTGCAAGCAATTGTGTTAGCAGAACAGTTACATCACAGATTTTTACTGTGCTTCATTTTGTTTGTCTCATCAGTGTTTTAAAATACCTGTTCTTTATTCTGAAAAGAAAATTTGTCATACATAAACTAAATGCTGCATGAATGCTAATTAATCTGCCTAGAAGTTCTGCTGTGTTTTGGGTGATGTGTGTAGTGCAGAAGCTCGTGGGATTTAAGGAAATGCTACTGCATTATGGTGGATTTAAACAAATACATACAAACTCATAACATTTGATGAAAAAATTATAACATTTGCCTTTCCAGTATAAGGATTTACAGTGTCCACTGATGTTAAATTATGAATATATTCCATGAACAGACCTGCCAAAGTTAACATATTTTGCATAGTAGATACACAGTTTAGCATCGAAGTATGCTAGAGATTAAAGACTTGTCACTCAGGAATATACCAAAAGGGCACAATAAAAACATCATGTGATGAATCGGAAATGATTTGCACAGGTGTTTTGAGATCTCTGATCTGAAATGATTTTAGCTAAAAGCTAATGCTCTTTCAGGAATTTTTTTTTTTCTTCTTTTACTTTTTGTCAAGGTAAATGAAATGTTTTGAGTTTGTTTATATAAACAAAATATCAGTGCATATACATCTTCTATTAGGTATGTAAATTGTTGATGACAAATGAAAAGAAGGATTAGGGAAGCCACAGAAAAAAAAAACAGAGCAAGCTGCGATGCACTTTATGTTCTTCCATATTTCTATTATATCCAGCAATAACATTTTCAGAAACGTTCTTCTAGTCGTCATTACCCATGTGAATCATGACCCTGTTAATGGTTCACTGGTTGTCCTTTTTGGACCACTTTTTGTAGATAGAAACCCCTGCATACCAGGAACACCCCAGATGAAATGCACTTTTTCAGCTGTTTTTAGATTAATTCCTAATTAGTTAGATTAGAAAATATAGCAAATGAACAGGACATGCATGTAGTCAGAGTTAGAAATAATGATTTTAATTTAAATGATCAATGTGTTCTTTAAACTTTGCTTTCATCAAAAAAGCCACCTATTGCTTCAATTACATACTGGCAGACCTTCGTCATTCTATCAGTTTTTCAAGGTACTCTGAGGAGATTTCACCAAATGGGTCCTTAGGCATCTCCCAAAAGGTGGACTAGCTTGATGGACCACTCCTCAGTAAGGTCAAGCTGCTTCTACAACAGATTGATAGAGTTCAGATCCTGAGACTGTCCTTGCCACTCTATTATAGTCAGAATTCAAGCTGATTGCTTATTCTTTAAATAATGCTGGCATAATTTGAATGGTGTTTTGGGTCATTATCCTATTGTAAGATGAAATTGGAACCAGCAAGTGCTGTCTACAGGGTATGGCATGGTGTTGCAAAATCTTGTGATAGCCTTCCTTTCACGAGGTTCCTTCCACTCGAAACATCTCCCATTTTACCACCTCCAAAGAACCCATAGACCATGACACTGTTGGTTGCTGATAACGGGCCTCTGTGTGACAATGTAAATCTGTTGTTTCTGAAATTGGTAAAGGTGGGTTTATATGTATCACACATTCTTATTGGATTCTCTGTCTTTTGATAGTCTGGACTAATGTGGAGCCTCGCTCAGTTCAAGTGTTTCCCTGGCATTCACTGGTTCCATTTCTGGAGACCAGCCAATCAAATTCATCCAACCATCCTGATGGTCAAATACAAAGCAAAGGTAAGCAATAAATGTTGGACTGAATGTTGCATATGGGGATTGAATTATGACAATCTAAATGTGAAATTAAAAAAATCTGAGCCATCTGAACTTGAATTTCTAACTGAAAGTGAATTTCATGCTTCATTTCAGATATTTAGATTCACAATGTTATTTTGAAAAGTGATGGTTTGTAGGCAAAAGCTGCCCTAGTGTCCTCCCTCTCTCTCTCGCTCTCTCTCTCTCTCTCTCTCTCTCTCACTCACTCACTCACTCACTCACTCACACACACACACACACACACACACACACACTGCGGTATATAGAGCATAGTAGGCGGCAGATGCTAGAAATAAAAGCTTGGAAGAAATATATTCCAATCCAAGATTCATGGTATCAAAATTGTTTCCTTCATTTAATTTAATAGATAACAAAGTTATACAAAGTTAAGATTAACATTTGAAGTAAGAATTATTTGTACAAGAGGGCTAGATATTACAATGTTAGTATTCATGTTAGGGTCAAGGTGATGATTTTGGCTGGTTAATTAGTTTATTTATAAGGTTCCTCAGTATAAAGTAAATAGCAGTTTCTCAGAGGCTTGAAGTAAAGTTAAATATTGCAATAAAACAATCAGCCACTAGATGGCATGTGTTACAGCAGTTTTTTTCATACTATGCAATATTTGTCAACCTCTCTCTACATCTTCCCTGTAGACAAGTGAAAAGACAGTACCACAGGACGCCCCCAGTCTAACCAGCACCACACAGAGACTAACATTTCTGTGTGTTTACATGCAAAGATTTTTGCCAGTGAATTCATTCTGATTACATATTTCAAATGAACCTGTTTATATGAATTCTGACTGTAGATAGTAATAGTAATCCTGTGGTACCATGGAGCATGTTCAAATTTTAAATCATGCTGCCCACCGTCGCTCAAAATATCATATTTGCCCAAAATTTACTGTTCTTTGTTAAAGGCCATTGGGCCTAATTTATTATTCAATGAGTAAAGATGTGTGTAAATGTTTTCACAGGACAAGCAAGCTTACATTTTCTGCCAGATTTATAAACATTTCTGTAAGCTGATTTTTTTCAATATTCAGTCCCATATTTTGATGAATGCCAGCTACTCCTAAAATGTAAAGAACAATCATGCCGTAGCTCATTTGCATTTAGTGACACTCACAAAACTCTTAAAAAAAAATTGCTCAGTGTTCAGGTCTCAAGAGTGTATGGTCTTCAGCCTCTTAAACATTTCGGCCTCTCATACAACAATACACCCCACACCCCCATTGCTATGTTGGAAAAGCAGCAGAACATGTGTTACAAGGGACCCTGATATATTTGAGATACTCAATGAAGGCACACAGCACAATAGGGACCATACTGGTTTTGTCGCTAATTGGATTGTTTAGTTTCAGTTGAGAAACTGGGGTCAATAATTACAATATTATGATTATTATGTTTTTACATGCTGTCAAGTCAAGTCAAGAAGCTTTTATAGTTATTTCATCCGTATACAGTATATTGGACACAGCACACAGTGACATGAACATCGTTCCTCCAGGACCATGAAGCTACATAGAAAAACACAGAGATAAGGACTGAAGTAAGTTAGTCCTAGACACATAAAGTGTATCTGTACAACCTGCTGTACACAGTGCGGGACAAAAGACAGTACAGGACAAAGACCGTGCAGGACAAAAGATAAGAAGACCATGCAGGATAAAAGACAAGAAGACCGTGCAGGGCAAAAGACCGTGCAGGACAAAAGACCGTGCGGGACAAAAAAACCGTGAAGGACAAAAGACCATGCAGGACAAAAGACAGTGTTGGACAAAAGACAGTACAGGACAAAAAGACCCTGCAGGACAAAAGACAAGAAGACCATGCAGGACAAAAGACAAGGAGACCGTGCAGGACAACAGACCGTGCAGGACAAAAAACAAGAAGACCATGCAGGATAAAAGACCGTGCAGGACAAAAGACAGTCAGGACTATTATTATTGTTGCAAACAAACAATACAAGACATTACACAAAGACAACACACAAAAGCAGCACTGACCAGTAAACATACTGTATATTCTACAGTACATGTACAGAAATCCTGTAATGAACACATTAGTATTATAGCAGCAGTTATATAAGGTATTGTAATGAGTGTAAAACAGCATGTGACTGAAATGTGAAAGACAGAATGTGTAAAGAGCAGAAACTGTGTGTAAAACATCATGTAAACAGTCTGATGTGGTGGTGCTGTAGACATGGTGTATATAGGAAGATTGTGTATCTGGTGTATGTCAGTGCAGTCAATACAGTGTGTGTGTGTGTGTGTGTGTGTGTGTGTGTGTGTGTGTGTGTGTGTGTGTGTGTGTGTGTGTGTGTGTGTTGTGCACAGTACAGTTCAGTTGTAGCTGCCTGTGATCCTAGCAGAAGTATGTCTATTTCTATCAGAATTATAAAGCTAGAGCAGAGCCTGCAGAAGATCAAACTTTACATTTGTACATATAGTGATGCCAGCATATACATTTACAAAGTGATAATAATGAGTCGAATGAGCAATTCTCTTTCCTCTAACTAGTCTCTCTAAGAAATATGTGATCTGTGGTAGGAAAAGCTGTAGTGAGATTGAGCAGCCAAGCAAGTAGCCACAACCCCAGTCCTGCCAACCTTTATGCATTTTGTGTAGCAGATACGCATTTAGACATCAAAGTACGCTGCTATGATTTGTCACTTCAAAATACGCATTGTAAAAAAATGATGCCTTTGAGTACAACTGTCTGTGCATTTGAGCACCAGGCAATGTGCCTATGGGTGTAACCGCATTGGGCAGCAACCTGGGAAAATAATAATTCTACCAATCATAGCGCCAGTTTAAAACTCTTCAACGCTACAAGCGGAGAGCTGTCAAAATGAATGTGGTTTTCATCTGTCTCTGTCCGTCTTCAATTCTTCTTACAGTGACTGTTTTTTACAAGTGAGGACTTAACGTTTCAAAGGTAAATGGTCAGAATTGTGAATTTCATCCATTTTAATAAGCCTGCCAAACCACAGGCGTCGTTAGACTCCTTTACTGGGGCAAGTGCCCAAGTGTCCGGTGTTGTGCCTCAAGTTTAAGTTTTACGCACAGATCAAGTTTTACTTTATTTGCCAGTATTTATATAGGAAACGTAAGTCATGTCTGTAAATGCATTGCCGTCGTACTTTAACGGAAAAGACAAACTGGCGCGAGCACGCAGAAATCAATATCCGCGAGTATCCCTTTTATCCCAATATCCGCAGTATCCCTTTTATAGCACTAATGTCATTTTTTAAATATCAATCGTATTCTGACTTGATTGTTACTGGCTCCTGTAGATCACATCTGATGGACATCAGATTTTTTTTTGTGAAAAGCCGGGAAATAGAAGCAGAAAGTAATGAAATGATGAGGGAGGCATTATTATATAATCAGCCAGGTAAAACCATAGTGAAGTCTGGAGTCTTGCATTATTGCTGAGATAATTAACACATGTATGTGTTGTCACATATGAAGTTACTGTTTAGTTCATTAGATCTAATTTATGGCAATACATACAGTTGTTAAAATATTATGCAGATATTATACACAAACGATCATGCACATAACGTTATACTCTTTATTTTAGTAGCAGCCACGTATTGTTGTTGTTAGTGTAAAAATATCACAGGTTTTGAGATTTTATTTATTTTGTTGTCTGACATGTGTTCAAGGGACATAGCAGTTTTCAGTTATTTGTAAAGTTTAAAAGACCTTTTGTAAGCCCTTTGTTTTTTCTGTTATTTATACAGTATTTTTATACAGTATGCTATTTGTTGATTTTTGTTATTTAGAATGTCCCATGTATTTAAGTAATGTTTAAGATACATGTTTTTGTTTTTATGTTGCCTTTTCAATAAAAGAGTTCTTCATGGTCTACTTGTATGTTGAATAACTAGATATGGTGGTGAGTGAGAACTATGTGCTAAGTAAAAAGTTGTGATGAGTGAGCATGTGAACTTAACACTGACCAGCAAATGTGCCTGACCTTGCGCCGCGTCACTGCAGAAAGTTGCTACTCCAAAATTTTTTCCAAGGTTGGCAGGTCTGCAACCCTGATCATGTAGGGCATGAACAGCTGTAACCAGTATAATGAGAATCTAATTTAAACTGCTGTAACCAGTATTATTTCAAAATGAGAATCTAATTTAAACTGCTGAGTTTCAACCTTTTTTATTTTAACCTTATTTCTTCTCCAGATAAAAAAGGAGATTTGGTATTGGCCTATAGATTGACAGCTGCCAAGGGGCAAGGTCAAAGCTAACTGTTTAATAAATATATATGTATATAAAATATACGGGTAGATTATATTGCTATAAGTAAGAAGTAGATCCACTAAACATTAAATGCATTGCCTAACCAGCACTATTTATCATCAGTGTCAATGTTAGCTGATGTTTCCTCTTCTGCAAAGAATTTAAATTCAGTGTAACAATATTTTTTGGTGTCACACTTTTAACAATGGACAATTTCACAAAACAAGGACTCGTAGACCGATTTGATGAATGCTTCAGATTCCACTGTGATAACAGTCATTTGCTGCAGTCTGAGTGATTGTACATGACTGAGGTTCTTTTGCGTACAAATGACCGGAATAAATGACTTATACAACATATACAACATGCTTCTGTGATATATATGCACTTCATTTTTGCACATTTAGCTATACATCCACAAATTCAGTTTCAGAGTTTAGATTGCTCTTTATAACACAAGTTTAAATTTTACATTCTGTGATACAGATTCGAAATAATAATATTGAAATTCAATAAGGTCATAGTTGCACCCCTCAGCATACAGACTGAAATGAATGTTTCTGTCACTGTTTTCTGCCACCTCTTAGAGCCACAGTGTGGAGTAACTCTCATGACTGATGACCAGTCTGTTGCTGAAAGAGCATCACCCTCTTGCCCGCCACCTTCTGTAGGTGATCCTCCAGCAGAGAGAGGAGGAGGAGATAGTGAGACAGAGAGTGATGCTGATGATCTGTAAATATCTGTGTTCTACATATTACATATTACAGGCCTGTCTGTAACATTGCGATTTGAGAATTCACTACTGAGAAAATATTTGTTATTTAAACTAAACTCATGATGCATGTTTAGCAATTCATAAACAAACACAAGAGTGAAGGATTCTGAAATGTCCCTTTTTTTTATTTGGTTAAATAGCTTTTACTCAGTTGGAATCCAAGATCCTGGACTATTGACTGGTCCAGGAAAGAGACGTACCCAATCCCTCAGCGCTCTGCCCAAAGACAGTGACAAGAAGGTGGTATACACATTTACAGCATTTAGCAGACACCCTTATCCAGATCTACTTACATTTTTTTAATCTCATTTTTATACAACTGAGCAATTAAGGGTTAAGGGCCTTGCTCAGGGGCCCAGCAGTGGCATCTTGGTGGGCCCAGGAATCGAACTCACAACCTTCCGATTGTTAGCCCAACACCTTAACCACTAGTCTACCACATCCCACACAGCAAATAAAATAACTTGTCCGAAATACTGGATTACTGTCAGATTTGAGATATTTTCTGATTTGTTCCACTGTATGTTTGATATGGGTCTTGCAGTGAACAGTGGACATGACTGTTGTTTTTACTAATTAAATGCCAGTACTGTATCAGTCTTGGACCTCTTAAGTCAAACTGAATATGATAAAGTATGATTGTTACATCCCTGTTACATTTACAAAAAGATAATTATATAAATCCTCAACATGTGGCCATCTTTAGCTCGTGATTTGTGGAAAGTAATTTACGTGTTTATTTTAGTTTATAAAGACGTTCCTTTTCTGTACCTTCATTCTACCCATTTCCAAAGAGAGAGAAGGACCACATACGGCGGCCAATGAATGCTTTCATGATCTTCAGCAAGAGGCACCGTGCTCTGGTGCACCAGAGGCACCCGAACCAGGATAACCGCACAGTCAGTAAGATCCTGGGTGAGTGGTGGTATGCTCTAGGTGCCAAGGAGAAGCAGAAGTACCATGACCTTGCCTTCCAGGTATTATTGCATTTTTGGTGATTTGTTTGTCTTTCAGGTTCTTTGGTCCACTTGTCTATCAGTCTATCTATGTTTCAGGTTAAGGAGGCTCATTTCAGGGCTCACCCTGACTGGAAGTGGTGTAATAAGGACAGAAGGAAGTCTTTGTCTGAGGGCAGAGGCACTCCGGGGGCTAAAGAAACACGAGAACGGAGTGCTTCTGAAAGCACAGGTCTGTTACTCTGGGTATTGAAAAGGCTCATGCATACAGCTGTGATCAGAATCGACTGTAACCACTTTCACATGATGAACAAGAAATTACATCAAACTGTTTTAAATGAAACAATAATTTTAACTTTTTTTTAATAATTTTCCCCTAAGGGGAAAAGCTCAATATCTGACAATGGATAGAAATTTTGACGTGTGTGTGTGTGTGTCTTTACACAAGTGCTTATTATATATACCTCTGTACTGATTCCACTCCATCTAGAGACACAGTCTATTTCTCACCGGGTGGAGAACAAAGCAGCAGGGCCTAGCTGCCTGTCAACAGAATCTGAGCACTGGGGAGGACCAGCAGGGGACCAGGTAACACGGCATCGTGCTTTGTCCCAGAACGCAGTTCATAGCCCAGAGAGAAGAGAGGAAGAAAAGGATCTAGTAAAGGTATGTTCAGAAATGTGCATACACATAAACAGTATAAAGACTTGATAATACCAACCTTATTTCTTTCTAACTCTCTGTTTTATCAGAATGGTGTATGTTCATTTAAGACTCGCCCCCCTCCTATCTCACAGTGTGGGACTAGTGATGATGTAACTAGTGATGAAGAGCCAATGGTCATATGTGAGGAAGAAGGAGATGATGATGTCATAGGTGAGTAATGGCTTCTTTAGTACAAAATTCAGTGACTGTAACAGCTTCTTATGGCTCTGTGTTGTATCAAGGCTTGCAATTCAGTTCATCTGTCCACTAAACATATCACATCATGTGTTAAACAAGCATTCCATCTTAATAAAGCGCAAACACTTGAAGATAAAACTCATCGATATCCTAAATCAAGCAGAGTCTTAAAGAGTAAAAGAAAATTCAAGTAATTTTCATTTGTATAGCACTTTTAACAGCATGCGCCATCACAAAGCCGCATTGCAGAAATATATACAATATATACCTTTTTAATGAATCAGTTTGTCCCTAATGAGCAAGCCAAAGGTGAACTCCCTGAGACAATATGAGCAAGAACCCTTGAGAGGAACCATACTCAAAAGGGTGGGTGAAACTGGATAGTGCACTTAATGTTTTAAAGTGCAATAATGTAACCAGGAATATAAGCTTTTTGTCAACTTATGATTATAAGCATCATGTTATTTCTGAATTCATTATAATTTTAATACGAAATCTACTTTGTTGAAGTTATCAACTGTTCAGTAAATGACTGCAAAACCATCATAGCAGTCTTAAGACATCTGCATGGTTTCAAGCAGTGAGTGGTTTTTAGGTAAGGAGAACTCCAACCAGAAGTAGGGCATCAGGATCAGCAGGCCGGGAGAGCAGAAAGATTCAGGATCATCTCAGGAGTATCATGTGTAACCTACCAAAGAGAGAGAGGGAGAGAGGGATAGAGGGAGAGAGAAACACAGATGATGCAGTGACTCACATGCAGGAGAAATTGGAGATCAGTCTGAATTTCACCAAACCATTATAAAACAATAAAGCATTTAAAATGCTTTTCTAATCATCATCGATATTAACTTTGTTTTTATTAGATCTGACTTTTTTTTTGTAGCTCTGTTAAAACTTTTTAGGTCACAAATGTCCATCCATTTATCTTTTGGTGGCATTGTTAATAAAAACTGTTATAATCACAGACTTCTATATGCTTATATACTGCACTGCTCCAAAAAATGAAGGGCACACACTGGATCGTGATGAATATATTGAGAACACAAAGTGAAAACCTTTACTTATGTACAGTGTGTAATTATCCCTCCAAGGATAGTCCTCTCCAGACCATCACTGAACCAGCGCCAAACCTGTCATGTTGCATGCAGCTCTTTCACATCTGCCATATGTGCTCACTGTGAACCAGCTCTCATCCATGAAGAAAACGACGTATCAATAGCAGACCTGCCAATTCTAGTGTTCTCTGCCATTCGAGCTGCACTGTGCTGGGCTGTGAACACAGGTCCCACTAGAAGATGTCGGGCCATCAATGTCACCCTCATCAAGTTTGCTTCTGATTTTGGTAAGAAACATGCGCACCAGTAGCCTGCTGCATTTTGTAGGGCTCTGGCAGTGCCCCTCCAGTTCCTCCTTGTGCAAAGGAGCAGATACCAGTCCTACTATTGGGATGTTGCCCTAATACGGCACTGTCCAGTTCCCCTCAAATATAAGACCCTCTCCCATTATCTCCTGCATGCTCTTGAAACTGGGAGACACCAAAGTTTCTTTCGACTGCTTATGTGGGTGTGCCATCCTGGGGGAAGTCGTAGCCTAATGGTTAGAGAGTTTGACTCCTAACCATAAGGTTGTGGGTTCGAGTCTCCCCCAACTGCTCTCCATGCGCCACATAAATGGCTGCCCACTGCTCCGTGTGTGTGTTCATGGTGTGTGTGTGTTCACTGCTGTGTGTGTGCACTTTGGATGGGTTAAATGCAAAGAACAAATTCGGAGTATGGGTCACCATACTTAGCCGTATATCACGTCATGTCAGTTTCACTGGTGAAAAGTGGGGTGCCTTAGCTGGACTACCTGTGCAACCTGATTGGGTTGCAGGCATTGCCTCATGCAAGTGATAGGAACCCTAATATAACAAAACTATAGCTGTTCCATCTCCAGTGCTTCTGTTGTCACTTTCATTTGCACTAAACTGATTCACAATAATTTATGCTTCTAATGGATAGATTGCTATATGTAAAGTTTACTTGACTTGGTGTTTTATTTTGATATATAATTGTTTCCATAAATTTGTGAGCAGTGTATTTTCTAGTGTCAAAATGCAAGCTAATACTGCATCATGCAATTTTCAGAGTCTCATATTTCTTCATGCCTCACTTACAGGTGATTCATTTCCAGAGGGTTCAATAGACCTAAAGTGCAAAGAGAGAGTGACAGACAGTGATGAAGAGAACGACCCTGCAGATGAAACTGATGGCAAGGTAAATTCTTACAGGACATTTACATTCAGGTTGTGTACCTAGCTTGAATTTCTGTTTTCTTTACTGTACATTACTGTGGTTGTTTTTCAGAGGCTTGCAGTTTATGATATGCAACTTATATCAGCTTACATGCTTTCACGATTTCAAAATCACAGGAAAGCAAGTGAATATTTGTTAATACTAT
The DNA here is from genome assembly GCF_022655615.1 of Tachysurus fulvidraco. Taxonomy (NCBI): domain Eukaryota; kingdom Metazoa; phylum Chordata; class Actinopteri; order Siluriformes; family Bagridae; genus Tachysurus; species Tachysurus fulvidraco. The sequence goes on along the minus strand of NC_062524.1, from coordinate 13,923,176 downwards.
GTCATTTTTTGTTCTTTTTTGACACCTCGTTTCTAGCGGTTGGTTCACCCCCTCTTGCTCTCATCTCCTGGAGGTGAATCAGCAAACAAAGAGACAGAAGACAAGGGGGACAGTGCAGAAAGTAAGATAAAGCAGGAGACAGAGGCTGGAGAACTGTGTGAAGGAATAAAAGAAGGAAAGGGAGAAGGCGGTGAAATGGGAGAAGGAGGATCAGGGCAGGTCCCTAAATGCTTTACCCTAAATGGCACTTTCTTATCTGAACCAAAAGAATTACAGGTTCCAGGGACAGTCCGAACAGCCCCCACCGTAGTTACAAATGTGGTTAGACCTGTAACCAGTGCACCCATTGCAATATCCAGCAAACCTGCTGAAGGGGGCATGTCTCTTGAGGCTCCATCCCCTGATGGGAAGCCCAAGCTTCTGATTGGTGGGGGAGGAGCAGCAGGAAGTGGGGCCATTGCTGGAGGTGGGTACTTTTCTGCAACCTCTCCCAAACCTGTTGGGCAAGGAGGTTTAGTCACAGGTTTAGTTCTTGGAGGATCATTCCCAAACCCATCCACTGTTCAGCTCATAACCCCACCTCAGCCCTTGCCAGGCCACACCACCAGTAATGGAGCACCTAACAACAGTGCCTTGCCCCTTTCTTTGCTTCAGCCTCAGTTCCTCCCAGCAGCTTCTCTCACCCCTCCAACCAATGGCAAACAAGTCACCCAGGTGCAGTACATTCTTCCTACACTACCAGCAACAGTTCCCCTAAACAGTCCCTCTACGCAGCAGACCAACCAGTCAGCCGGGGTTCTTGCCCTGCCCACTGCCCTGCCAACACACTTATCATTGTCTAATGGATTGCATGCAGGGGCTGGGCCAGGGGTGAGATATGCCTCAGTGCCAGCAGTGGGAGGAGTCAGCCCAGGAGGAAGAGGTGAGATGGAGAGAGTGACTTCGCATTCCTGAATATCAAAATAGCATTCAAGGAAATTATTATTGACCAGTCTCATTGTTATAATGTTTCACAATCATTTTTATTTGGAGAATTACACCAAATGAGACAAATCCTCGATAATTACAATTCTTTAAAAGCTGTATTGTGAGAATATTTCAGCATTAGTCTTCAGAAATACAAAAGATTAAAAAATAGGCATAATAATAATAACTGATAATATAATACTAATAATTATCTGAGCAAGTTGAACAAAGCATTTAGTGTCAAAATAGTCTATTCCTTTTTATTTCCCTACACTCTTTCTCTTCCTTTCTTCTTCTCTTGTAGCACGGTCTCCAGTCTTACAAAACAAGATGCTGGTTCCCATGACGACAGTAAGGCCAGGATCTACACCTTCACAACCTATTTCCCTAGTTGCTCAGCCACTCCCTGTTCAAAATGGGGTGCAACCTGGAAGTAAGGTAGGTCAGGACGCACAACAACCACACAAATTTCAAGGATAATTAACATAATTAAAGCAAGTTGTGTTTATTGCAGCTTATTCAGATTGCCCCAATGCCAGTGGTCCAAACTAATGTCCAGCCTGCAAGAACGGTACATCCTGCTGCATCTTTCCCAGTCTCTATGGCAACAGCAACTGTCATGGCCTCAGGTGGCACATCTCCTCAGACAGTGCTCCTGACTCCATCTGCTACAAGGTAAACTCACCATCTCTGCTAAATCCATATAGTCTATAAGTTAAACTGTTGGACAGATTGACCATATAAATGTGTGTCAACTCCCTGTGAATATGCAAGAATTGCCCCACCAATGAAGTCAGGGTTCCAGTGATATATTTTCAATTCTTCTATTCTCATATCTCATATTTGTTCTATATTAATATTTGGATTTAAACTACATGGAATAAAATGAATTATGCAGTGGTTGGATAATGTGACAATAATACTGTAGTTTAAATAATACAGTGTCTAAATGTTCAGCTAGTTATTATTTCTGCGGTATTATCTTTTTTTCTTATTAGTCTTGTATTTGATTATTTTAGGATTACATATGTTCAATCAACCACTAGTGTTCCTACCCCTTTGTCACTGGGGTCCACAACAGCAGTCTCCACACAACGAGCAGTGCCCCCTCAAACTCAAGCATTTTTGCCCTCTGCTATGGCCACACTGGGTTTCACTGCCATTGCGCCCGCTGGACCTACACTGGTGCATCCAATAGTGGCGGGTGAGTGGAATGTAAAGCCTAATGAAGTAGGCATGTGTGAATGTTCAACTTATATTCACAGGTTACAGTAGGATCTTGATATAGTATTAACATAGTCTTTACTGATTCTTTGTAGCAAGTAACATTTGCATACTCAGTATCTATTATTAGCTTCCTACAAATGGTAGACAGACTGTATTACAAGATGCATTAAGATGAAGTGATAACACTTTTGTTAATAATAACTTTGGCCTGTTGTTTTGTTTTGCCCTAGAATGTAATATATTGCCTTATTAATAAAAAATGGTCAAACTTATTGACAGACATGTGAATGAATCCTCATTTCTGAATGTGTCTCTCAGGCCAGCCTCCACTCCTGGCTCAGGTTCCATCCCCCAGCTGTTTGCCCCAGTCCACAGCCTCAGAGACCAGTCGACAGGTAGTGACTGCTCTGTACCCTGGCCCAAGTGTCACCCTAGCAACTGGAATGGTTTCCATGACGACTACATCTCAAAATGTGACTAGTCCTCTGTCAGTTTTGACATCCCCCTCATCACCTCATATGAACACATCTATAGCATCGAATGTGCACTTGCATTCTCAGACCTTCACAGATGCACAGTCACAAGTCTTGTTGAAGATGGAAAGTCTTAAAAGGCCAGAGGCAGATACACACCAAGAAGCAGTGTTGTCAAACACCTCAAATCAGATGGATGAGTTAGGACTGCTTGCTAGTCCAACCCCACACCTGCATTCAGGTAAACATTAAGCACATTCACACAATGGCGTACACTTCCAAACAACGGATATTAGACATTTGGGTAATTATATAATTATATGTATGTCTCATTACTACTAGTTACATGACTCACCATGAAATTGGCACTTTCTGGCATGCTTTCAAAGCTTTGAAAATTGAAATGGCTCTGGCTTTAATTCTTTAAAAAAATCCATATTCATTGCAAATCCACATAAATTTGAACATGTAAGACAAGATTCTGCAATACTTTGGATTAGCAACGTCTGCTATGGCAGATAACATAAAGCAATGTTTTATCCAACTCTCACCTTCCCAAAGTGTGGATTTTATAAAACAGACACTGAAGTGGACATAACTACACATTTATAAGGATGTCCATGTTCCTTAAAAGCAGAGTTCTCTGCTATGATTTAAAACACAAAAAGATGAAAATGTGTAGTTCCGTAAAAACTGTAGATGAACTATTTAACACAGACCTCGCATTTCTCCATTCTCACATGATTAGTAATGTCCTGTGATGCTGTGCCATCAGTTTCTATAAATATATGGAAAATATATGTAAATAAAGATTATTTTGGGTTCATTTATGTGAAATAAAATTGGTCAGTGCCTGTTTTTATTTAACATCAGTTAACTGTGTTCATTAATCAGTTGAATATAGCAGCTGCCCAAAGATTTCAGAACATTTCACTTATAACGTCCAAACAATCTTGTCAGCCTTGTTGAGAAGTTCTGCCACAAGATGCAGATGGTTACATGCACTATGGTTGGCAGGTCTATTAAAGTCTGCTTGGGTCAAATTGGTCTTTTTGAATTGGCACAAAAATATAAATTGATCAATACCACAAAAATCCTTAATGGTTGCTAGCATAATTTATATATAATAAGTGTAGTTTATTGATTAATATTGTACCATATATTAGTGGTTTATGGACTACAGTTAATGTATTGATTGATATTGGTACCGCTTTTTAAATAACTGTGTAATTCTAATTAGGCCTGTTACCTGATTATTTTTGCACATTTAAAGGAAGTAGTTCAGCGTCCCCTGAACTGCCTCTGAGCCCTCAGAAGATCAAAGTTCAAGTTGAACATCCTCTGTCAAGACAAGAAGGGGAAGACCAAGATGGAAAGAAGGCAAACAGAGTTGAGCATGACAGTGAGAGAGATGGTGGAGGAATGAGGTCTACTTGGGTAGAGAAAGCAGTGAGGGACAGGGGAACAGAGGGAGCGCCAAAAAGTCTGTTAACTAACAACAAGGAGGAACATGAAAGAGAGGCAAGCAGCAAATACACTTAACATGATATGAGTCCATATAAGTTTGTAGGCTTCTTTTAGTTAATATGTATTTCTGAATGTGTTCTACACTGTAATCTATCTCAGGGTGTTTTTTTTTAAAAATGTAATAAATACTGTATTGAGGTATTAAGTTTTGAATGATGCTATATGTCATACCGCACTTACATGTTTGGTCATTTTTTACATTTGTCCTTTTTTTTTCTTGCTTTTCTTTTCTCAGGCTGGACAAAAAGAGGTGTTTGGTTTGGACCTGCCTCCTCCACCAACGCAAAGTGACACTCCAGCACTCAGGAAGAACAAATCCCGTCCTCCACCTCTCAAAAGCACCACTGGCTCTGTGGACAAGTGAGTGGCAGAGCGGCAAATCAACTCTGAGAAATTATGTTTTGTTGTGTATCAGACTTATTGGATGTAATGATTTCAGCATCCGACACAATATTACTGCCAACAACATTGCGGTCATTACGCATTATGACTAGGGACACTTATGCTAGTTTATTGGTGTAAACTAGCATAAGTTATCACTGAACAATGTGCCAAAAGTCTTTATCTTCTAAATAAAAACGGATGAGTCAGTTAAAATTACATAAAAAATAGGACAAAATAATGCTTTGAGCCGAAGCACTAACTGATATTAACTGAGAGCTCCTAAAACAAGCTTCTGTCAGCTGAATTCTCATTTGCTGTCACCATACAGAGAAAATGTAGTTCCCAGTTGCCTAGCTGGAAATATTATTATGCCTTCTTATATGTTCCATAAACCTTTTTAGGCTGTTTATTGTATGAGAATCACAAGGAAAAATCGAGACCACACAGACCCAAATGTGGACTTTTATTACAGATACAGTTAAACATGTATAATCATTTATAATAATTAATACTTGTTTGGTGGAGCAGTGGCATGGAAATATCTGAGTGTCTGGTACAAGTGTAACAGCTGACTGCTGAGTTATCAATTGTAACTATATTGTACACTTACATGTTGGACTGAGTGCTGGCTCTCCACTAATGGGGTACATGGGTGTGTTTGTAATGATCCATTATAACAGATTGACAGCTAAATTCAGTCAAATGTCCAGTGATTGTAGGTACAGTGTAGGTGTATATAATTAACCCGCAACACATACAATTTATTTATTTGTATATTTTCTCTTTATAATTTTTGGTAGGGAAACGTTTCTACTCTCTCTGTCTGTCTGTCTGTCTACAGAGTGTTGTCAGACACTTATTTTGAGGAGCGCCTAGCTGAGCTGCCGGAGTTTAAACCAGATGACGCCTTGCCTTCCCCCAGCCTACAAAATCTAGCTACATCTCCCCGGGCAATACTCGGCAGCTATCGCAAGAAGAGAAATTCAACAGGTGCGTCTGTATACGTTTGTATACGGTGTTATTAAAATCTTAATTGTTGATTTAGAGTTTATTGGACACCAGTACAATAGTATATCACTTCTCACAAAACAAGAGCAAATTTTGATGACTCTTAACTAGTCACAATTTTGTGATCCTCCAGTCATAAGATCTCTGGAGCCATATACACCCTACCTGAGGAGGCATGTATTGCTCTGCAGTAAGACCCTGTTAGCTAGTTACCAGCAAACATGGTCTGAGTTTATTTGATTTGAAGAAGAAGGACTTTGTCTGAGGTTATGGTTATGTGACATGCTCCAAGCTTGGAGCTCTTCAGATTCACTAGTTCTATCTGAGGGAAACTGCTCCTATCTTTATACACTTGCAGGTAATCATTAAGTAAAAGGCTGTTGTCTTTTCATTAGTCTAGGCTGTTCTGTTCAAAATGACTGCACTTTCATTTTAATGTGTATATATATATATATATATATATATATATATATATATATATATATATATATATATATATATATATATATGTATGTAGCGATTAATTTTGTGGTCATTTGGATACTAAACATGAAGGGTAATGACGGTATAAAGGCAGCGGTACATTATATACACAGATCAGTAATCGAAGGGTAACTGATGTTAATACGATATTGTGATAACTGATGTTAATACGATACGATATTGTGTTCTTATAAAGGCAAAGAAACAAAAATGAAACATAAAACAAGATGCACTTTCATTAGGGAAGTAAAAAGAAAACGATAGCTTCGTATACATTCTGACATCAGACCTTAAAGGGGCATACAGCATTAGAACAGGTATACATTAACATGCCATGATCAGTAATTAGAGTATAACTGATGTTAAATACAATGTTGTTTTCTGACACATGAATAAAATACACCCTTGTCAGGAAAGTAAGGAGCAAATAATTTTAAGTCAGGCAAGCCTTCCTTAAAAGAAGAAACCATTACAAAAAGGGTTATAAGAATGAGAACCTTAGAATATCTTATCTCCGGGTTTTATTAGTAAAAGGAATTTCTCATTTTGTGTGTGTGTGTGTGTGTGTGTGTGTGTGTGTTCTGGTTTAGGGCCCCTATGAGTTTAGGGCCGCATGGGGTTATCTGGTCTTTGTGTAGGCTCCAGTCATTCTGGAGCCAGGTGTGTGTGTAAAACTGGGTTGCTCATCAGTTAATTGAGGAGTAGATGTTGAAATTTAGGGTGCCTGGGACATGAAATCTAAAATGACCTATACCAGACGGTTTCAAACCCCCCTTTTGGGTGCCGAAGTTTCTGATGAAGGGGAACTTCGTCATCCAACAGTTATGAAGGTCGGCTGGTCGGTAGATTATGATGGTCAAAGGCAGGTGAATCGTGGTGGTCAGGATTGGCAGCCTGGACAATGCTTGGAGGGCCGTGTCGACTGGGGTGAGGTCGATTATTTGCCTCCCCCCTTTGCTTGGCATAGGCTTTTCGGCTAAGTCTCAAAGCTTCTGGTAATCCTTTTTGATCTTGTCTGGTTGCCGATCCAGGACGCCCCGCACCTTGCAGCTGGAGGTGGTCCTGAGGAGGTAGAGTTGGTCTCGTGTAGTGACGTTAGCTACAGTCTGTAAATGAAAGTCGATGTTTTGCAGGTAGGCATGTATGTCATAGCCTCCTACAGGGTCTGGCGTGAAAGTAGGGATGTTTCTAGCCAGTTTGTCCAATTCCTTAGGGGCCACACTGTGACTGGAAAGCGGGGTTTCTTGAAAAGTCTCCTACCCTGGGGAGTTCTTGAGTCGGGATTTCTCACCCCCCTTTTGAAATGTTGATTCTCGTTTTGGGGGTATGAGTCCACTGGTTAAGGGAACTTCCACATTGGGTATTTCCTTTTCAGGGTGACTTTGTAGATGCCTTTCGTATGCCTTAGCTTTGGCAACTCCATCCTTAAGTTCAGTCTCTGCGCTCATCAAAAGGGCCTTGGCTTGTCGGAGTTCCTCCTGAGTGTCCTTTTCCTGTTGTTCTCTGTGTGCTGGGTCCGCATGGAGATCGGTCAGGGCCTGTTGTAGTCCTTTTTCTTTCTCCTGCAGTTCTGTGTCCTCTTCATCTGCCGTTTCTCGTTGACTCCGAGTCTCTGCCTGGACTGGGTCTAGCTAGTCGTGCGCCTGTGCCAGGTTCTTCTGAGCCTCCTCAAATTGGATCTGTAATGACAACGATTCCTGTTGCAGACGAGATTTTTTTTTCTTCATCCATTTTACCCGGGCGATGAGGTTGTAGGTCAGTAATCCGAGGATCTTGGCCAGCTCCTCGTGGCTATAGTCCTGTGTAGGATTATGGGACATCATCGCACTCATGTTGTCATCAAGCTGTTCCCGGCTCAGGTGTTGCAGATCAGCAGCAGTTTCGGGTAGAAGGGTACCAGTCATGGCGTTCAACCAGGTCTCTAGCTGATCCCGGTGTGTCTCATGGCTGGAAGGTCGTGACATGCTGGCTCACTGGCGAAGAGAGACTGAGACAAGGGCCAATGCAAGTTCTTACAATATTGGTGGCCTACGCTAATAGGCGAGAACGTGCTGTCCACTCAATTTGCCTAATGGGTAATCTAAAAATTTGGCTACTTTAATTTGCTAAGTTTTTCTGTGATGATTTCCCAGTTAGGTCTTTACCTTACACCTCAACTAAATAGAATGAACATAGATGGATCAACTCACAACACAAAGGTGATAGAGCAGGACGAGGCCTGGACGGGGAAGAGTTATAAAGTTGAAACTAAATAGCTGAAACAGAATTTTAAATTTAGCTTCACCCTCTGTTTAAAGTTTAATTTAAAATAAGTGAGTGCAAGTGGGAAGAAAATAAATGAGAAGGGAGAAAAGAGAGAGATGCAAATAATGATAATAATAAAAAACAATAAAAGCAGATAACAAAACGTCAAAATAGAAATTCAGTAGAAAAAAATTACTACTAATAGTAACAAAACAAAACGTGACCAAACAAAAACAACCAAAATTGATAATAATAAAACGGGAAATAATTAAAAAAAAATTAAGAATAACAAACAATAATAAACGAAGATACAAAAATAAAAATGAAATAAAATTGAAGGGACAAACCATAAAAACCAGGTGGCAGAGAGAAAGAGAGAGAGAGAGAGTTAGTTCACGCACACTGAATATAGGGGTTAGAAGTGGGGGTGCTTGTAAAGGTACTAGTTACTTAGCAACCTATCCCTTGGTGTTTATCTGGAAGTGTGGTGCCCTAAATCATTTCAGTAGTGGGTGTGATTGATACGTTTGAGGTAAGATTAGTCTCGACCCTACGTGTCATGCGACCTTATTTCGACCGGTTCAAATTAAGGAAGCAGGCTTTATTCGCTACCTCTATAAAATTGTAAGACTGAGAGGACGAAACTTAATAATAAAGGTAAAATAGAAGTATATATAGTCAACAGGGTTTCCTTCACTGTTGATATGTAAGATTAGGTCTTAAGAGTTTAGCTGATAAGAGTTACACTACTCAAATCACAGTTTAACTACTGAGGAAAGGTTTCTCCTTTCCACAAATTCGACAGTTTGTGCTACTCAACGGCACACAGTGGGTGGGTCAGGTTTTCTTCGCTGCCACCCAAATAAATAAATAAAAGAACAGGGTTTCTTCGCTGTTCTTATTCGATGCTTGATCAAGGTTTGGGACTCCTTTTACATACCAATCAACACTGGTCAGTAGTATCTTTATGATTGGATCTGCATTAGGCACGCATCAGTTAGCTACTCTGATGGTTAAACCTAAAGGAGTGCTATCGTCTAGTTGAACGAAATTGGAACACGCAATGACTTCAACAGCGATACAAATACAAGGCCTTAAAAGATGATAAGAGGAACACGCTCAAATCAATCTTTAATCGAACTGTGGGGAGATTTCTTCGTCCCCACAGCTGATCTTGATAATATTAAAATGTGCAGTAAAGAGATTTCTTCGTCTTTACGAGGGATTCTTAATATTATGACTGCAGTTAAATTCTTCTCTTTTCTTTTCTTTTCTTTTCTTTTTTTCGATTAATCGTGACTCATAAAAAAATTAATAAAATCAAATAAAAATCAAATAGCGATCACTGAAGGGGAGTCTGTGTTGCAACCTATCTCACCACAAGCGCACAGTAAATCAACACCAGTAAATTGACGCTGAGTTAGCTCACAAAGCAAAGTTTGAACAACATGCCCGCATTCTCCACCATTATATGTAGCGATTTTGTCTCGTGAAGCAAGGTAAATATTTATAAGTAATTGTAATGTGTTATAGTGACTCTAAATATTTTAACCTAAGTTGAAATTTACGGTAATGGAATTAACGTTACACTTATTTGGTCTGTTCGTCCGCCGAACAGGCCGTGTAACCTTTATTAATTCTATGAAGGCGGTATCTTCCCGGCCCAGGAAGGTTCACTCCCCTTTTACTTTACACCGTAATTTAAATTAAATTAACTTAATAGAACATGTAGTTCAGACCAGATGTTGCAGGTACCTTAATTTGTGAGCGATACTCAGAGACAATCACTTATTTGGCACAAAAATATGGCATTTAATGAATGAGACAAAACACAACATAAAACTAACTACACAAACAAACGAAAGAAATAGGGAAAATGAAGATGAAAATAAAGTAAAACAAAAGAAATTAAGGGAGGAAGAGACTGGAAAGAAGAAATTAGAGAAAGGAAGGAAAGGAATGGCAAGCTTAGACTCAAAAATTAATCACACCCTAACTGGGAAATCGTCACAGAAACTTAAATTCACCTTATGATTCAATGAAAGATTCCTACTTAAAATTATGCATCTAAATTGGTTGGTAAAGGAAACGGTTACTTGCATTGGCTTACTGAACAAGAGTCCGGATGCAACAGAGAAATCTCTGAAAAGTCAGTTGGGGTGGGGTCAGACGTTCTTCTAAGTTCTCCTGAAGATCAGAGCAGTTGTCGTTCTTGGAAGTGAAGCTTGCTGGAACTTCTTTGAAGGAAGATGGAGTCTTCTCCAAGCTGTTCCGAAAGTCTGACCACGGATTAGTGGTGTTTGTGACAATTTAAAGGTCGCGAACTCCACCCATCTTTGGGGAGATGACCAATACTTCGGTCAGGATTTTGGAGGGAAAAACTCCCTTTGTTTCAGGTGTCTGTGGGCATGGTTTAGCTATCAAACTTTTAGATGACTTTAAAGTTTGATCCAGGGTGTATTAAGATGGTATGGCGCCTTTCGTGCTCAAATAAAACACACCATTGTTTGAAAAACGAGTAACCGATAATTTTGTGGTCATTTGGCTACTAAACATGAAGGGTAATGACGGTATGAAGGCAGCGGTACATTATATACACAGATCAGTAATCGAAGGGTAACTGATGTTAATACGATATTGTGTTCTTATAAAGGCAAAGAAACAAAAATGAAACATAAAACAAGATGCACTTTCATTAGGGAAGTAAAAAGAAAACGATAGCTTCGTATACATTCTGACATCAGACCTTAAAGGGGCATACAGCATTAGAACAGGTATACATTAACATGCCATGATCAGTAATTAGAGTATAACTGATGTTAAATACAATGTTGTTTTCTGACACATGAATAAAATACACCCTTGTCAGGAAATTAAGGAGCAAATAATTTTAAGTCAGGCAAGCCTTAAAATAAGAACACATTACAAAAAGGGTTACAAGAATGAGAACCTTAGAGTATCTTATCTTCGGGTTTTATTAGTCAAAGGAATGTTTCATTGTGTTGTGTGTGTGTGTGTGTTCTGGTTGAGGGCCCCTATGAGTTCAATCAGAGAAGCCGCATGGGGTTATCTGGTCTTTGTGTAGGCTCCAGTCATTCTGGAGCCAGGTGTGTGTGTAAAACTGGGTTGCTCATCGGTTAATTGAGGAGTAGATGTTGAAATTTAGGGTGCCTGGGACATGAAATCTAAAATGACCTGTACCAGATGCTACATATATATATATATATATATATATATATATATATATATATATATATATATATATATATATATATATATATATGACTGAATGCAAAAGATTTACTTTAAATCAAACAACCTTGATCAAACGTTTACATATCCTTAAATGTTTGGCCACATTAAAAACAAAGCATAAAAGTCTATTAAAGGGAAGTTTCCACAGCTGTGACTCATTGTAAATGTAATTAGTGTCTGTACATAAATAGTCAGGAAGTTTCTCAGCTCGTGAGGTGATGCACTGCTGGATACTGCATCAGGAGGAAGACAAAAGAACTGCCAATGGACCTACGTAATAAGGTAGAGGAACTTTATAAGGCAGCAGAAGGATATAAAAAGATCTCAACAACAGATAAAACAACAAATACACTCTGGAAAAAGTATTGTTGTTGTTTCAAGGAGCACAATAAGGAGGGACTTGAACACAAATGATCTGCATGGTCGAGTTGTCAGGAGAAAGACGTTACTGCGCCCAAGCCACAAAAAGACTTTCCTTCAGTACACCAGGCAGAACCTAGTTAATACTCATAGCTTCTGGAGTCATGTGGAGTGATGAGACAAAACTGAACTTTATAGTCACAACCATAAACATTATGTTTGGAGACTAGTCAACAAGGCCTACGGTGAAAAGTACAACATCCCTACTGTAAAGCAAAGTGGTGGATCTCTGTTGTTTTGGGGCTGTGTGAGCTCCAGGGGCACCGGGAAGATAGGAGAACCTGATGGAAAGATGAATGTGGCAGAAAATACTGGCAGACAATTTGCATTCTACAGCAGGAAATCTGCACATGAGACGATCTCGGATGTTCCAACATGACAATGATCCAAAGCACAAGACAAGGTTGTCCCTCTAAACGCTCAGCAGATAAAGGGGAAAGTTCTGGAGGACATCACAGTCTCCTGACCACAATATCATTCAGTCACTTTGGGGAGATCTCAAATGTGTAGTTTGTGCAAAACAACTAAAAACTTTACAGGAACTGGTGGCACCTAACTGGTGGCATCCACATCCATTTTGAGAGCTGGTAGCAGCTCTCCCACCTGAGAGAATTAAGGACCTCCTGCACAATTATTACAAAAGACATGCTATCATTGATGCTAAAGGTGGCAACATACCATGTTAAGATCTAAAGGTGTGCAAACATTTAAACAGGGATTATTTCCTCATTGTCTTTTATGTTTTGTTTGTATATTGTTCCATTTTTTATGCCTTTCATAGTAACTTGAGTTCTATAAGAAATAAAATAAATTAGTTTTGCCTTCTCACTCATGTTTTCTTTACAAAATGGTTCATAGCTTGCAAATTCATCATTCTGTGGGTCACCTGTACATGTATTTACAGTATTTTCCGCACCATAAGGCGCACCGGATTATAAGGCGCAGTCTCAATTACGGGGTCCATTTCTGTACTTAACCCATACATAATATTATATTGTTATATAATATTATAATATTATATTATTACACCGTATTATAAGGTGCATGCTAAAACATACAGTCCACAAAAAAAGGTAACAGAAGCAAAACAGTGAGTTTAGTTGAACTCTATTCTACTATTTAACAATATATACACATTTTTTAATCAATCTGCTCCCACAAATCCATCAAAGTCCTCATCTACTGTGTTTTCTTAACTTGGCGCAGTTAACTTTGCTTCCTCCACTTCCGAACCATAGAGTCATTGATGTTGAATTCTTCCGCAGCTGCTCTATTCCCATTTACAACCACGTAACTGATAGCCTGTAGTTTGAATTGTGCCTCGTAAGCATCTGATTTTTATTGGCAGATGGCAAACCAACTTAAGGTGCATTTACCCCCACCTACTGGACTGGAGTGTGGAGCGCATAATGGTTAGGAAGAAACAAATGTTTTGCAACATACCGGTAGTATACCTACCGGAGGCGTGGCGGAGGTAAGCATACGTACTGTACGTATTACGTTATGTTCTCTGATTGGTTTAACGCTGCCAGCGTATGTAGTGTATGTATTACGGCCCTGTGTCATTGGGAAATGGTCCGACAGTCAATCAAGTGGAGCGCTTACCAAAGTCGCACTATATTTTTACAGATTTTTGGAACTCGGTGCACACATAAGACACACCGGATTATTAGGCGCATGGCCGATTTTTGAGAAAATTTAAGGCTCTTAGGTGCTCCTTATAGTGCGGAAAATACTGTATGTCTTAAAGTGCAGATGACACACAGTAGTATTGTGCTGTTCCTCACATGCTTGTGCTACTTCCACCATCTTTTCTACCTAACATTCTCCATCTCATGGTTTGGGTCTCAGATTTGGACTCTGTTGATGATCCCAGCTCTCCAAGGAGGAAGAGTCGTCGATTATCGAGCTGTAGCTCAGAACCCAACACACCCAAGAGTGCTGCCAAGTGTGAGGGGGACATATTCACCTTTGATCGAACTGGTGTGTTCATAACACACACACACACTCACATAGCAATTAAATAGTATAATAATCACAAAAAGACGACTTTACCAAAATTAAAGCTCACAAATCTCTAAGATTACTAAGATATTAAGAAAATGTTTAATGGAGGGTAGACAGTGTACATGTGCTGTAAAATCGTTTCTATTTTCCCGTAAGTTCCTTCATAATTTAGCATTAGTATTTTTTTTATTATTTACTTACATGGTGATGCGTAGAACCTGTGTTTAGGCATGAGAGGCAGCAGCATCACTGCATGTTTGAGTATATTTTTTGAGCATAACTAGAAAGGATAATTCAACAGCTTTCTATGGAAATAGAAAATTTCTGGAAATATACAGAAATATATCATCTCAGCAAAGTCAAGCTATTATGTTAAATTACACTTTATGTTAAATTACATATCTCTGCCACCCTGGGCATTTCATGGCTATACGGTATGTGGCTCAGCTCTGTTATTTTCCATTTATTTCCTAGCACGAATGTGAATGGATTTATAAACGATAAGCTATAGCAAAATACAAAAAAAAGCCCAATTATTTTGGATCTGGAGGTCTATGATTTTTACTCGTACTGCGTCTTCGTCTGTGTGCAGCAGAGACAGAGGACATTTTAGGTGAGCTGGACCGTGTACCATACTCTCTACGCCGCACGTTGGATCAGCGCCGAGCTCTTGTCATGCAGCTCTTTCAGGAGCAAGGCTCCTTCTTCCCATCAGGTAAACAAACACAAATGAGTCTTCCCTGGCATTGTCAATCAAGTACCAGGTTTGTTTGTTTTAACAAATATAATAACATAGTAATGGAATAATGTAATTTAGTAAGTAAAGGGGATTTATTAGAGGTTGTGTCAAGCTGTGTGAATTTGCAAAGACTAGAATTACTAGTTAAAATCAACAAATATCTGCTGGGGGTGATGCACATCAGCACAAGACTTGAGTGTGATTCAGTGACTGAACAAATCCAGTATCATCCAGTATAGATTCTTCTTATGTCCTACTTTCCTTTCAGGTCCTAGGCGTTGATTGGATGGCTTATACTGTGGATATTATATTGTAATAATTACTCTTTAATGCTGATGAAAAGGGCAGAACGACACCATGGGTTATAGTCATTTAGAAGAATCAATCAGACTTGATATCACACAATACTGTGTACTTTAAAAGTCTATTTGTAATACCAGTACATCTTGGTGAAAAAGTGTCTATTAAATGTCAGTAAATACGATCAGTAGATAGGAAACTAACTGTATTTTAATATTTATTCTTTTATAATCATAATCTATATATTTATGCTCTCTTTTCTTTTTTACTCTTCTTCATCTTAGCCCAGGCCACAGTTGCTTTCCAGACCCGCTACTCTGATACTTTCCCCAATAAAGTGTGTTTGCAGCTGAAGATTCGTGAAGTGAGGCAGAAGATCATGCAGACCGCCACGCCCAGTGGTTCAGAGGCCACTGGGATGGGAGGAGCTTTCAGTGGCTCAGATTCTGCTTGTGCACCAGGACCATCCAATCCTGTAGCCAGTGAAGATGGTGTGGCCGAGGTAGACGAAAAGGGCTGCGAGTGGGAAAAGCCTAAGCCTGGCATGGATGACTCACAGGATCTTAGATGAAAACTGAGAGTATAGACATGTTAGAATGTGGGATTGGGCAGTAGGCAGATTTAACCAGGTCCACTGACTATATACAGCACTTGCATGTTTTTGTTGAATTTATAACCAACTGTGTGAACTGTTTTGTTCCGCTTGTTTTCACATCATTGTTTTCCTGTCAGTGGACACTATCTGTGTCACCGTGACCATTTACACAGGCTGACCAACACACGTATATTTTATGCAAGTACACAAAATTTACTTTTATACCAGGCACAAACACCTTTTCAACAAAACAATCCTGCAGCACTCGAGCGAGTTGTTCATTCACTTTAGATTTGGAGCCCCTAACTGTGGCACCTAAGACTTTTCTGCAAAAGTTTCTTTGCCTGGCATAAAAATATGAGACTGTTTGGAGGAAATTGTTGGGAGTGAGCGCGCTTGCACTTTGCTTTGTGAGAGACTGAGACAGAACCATGTGAGAGAAGCGGCCGAGATGAAGAGGCGTCTGTGTAACAGAGCACGTCCATTTTGAAAGGGTGAAACAGGCTCAGAACCAAACCTTCCAAAAGCAACAAACTGGAGACTTTCTCAATTGCAGCTGAGCAGAAAGCAAAAGCTATAGTGACTGCCAAAACAGCACAACAACAAAGAGTCCAACACAGATCACAGAAACTGAGGCAGCGATGTGCATCTTCTCAGATGGAACATCATTAGCATGAATAATGAAAAAACACACTCTGTGTCTCACTCTCTAAATCCATGCTTTTGCATTTGAAGTTGTGTTGTGTTGGTGGAAATGACACAATAGTTTGCTCATCTTTTGTTAACTCAAGTGGAATTTCTAGCACAGACCACTCAGTCTATCCATGCCTAGGGGCAGAAGAAAAAGACTGTTTTAGCTTATTATCTGAAGCTCTTCTTCCCCTGCCTCTATCGCTGGCCTTTCCTCAGCTCCACCTCTCACTGTACATAACCATGACGGCTCAGGGGCTCAAGGCTCTTTGCTACCCCTCACCCCTCTTTTTTTTATGTTTTTATCAGATGTTTGCACAATATGTGGTCCAGGACCACACCTTAAATCAGGAAAGTGTTTGTTTTTCAAGATGTAAACAGAAACTAACCAACAACTGCATTTCAGTTCATTTTATTTTCCTGTAGCATATAGTTTTCCTTAAAAAACACCCTTTTTATATTATTTTTTGCTTCTTCTCCTTCTTCTTCTTAAACTGTTACCTACCTTGTTTGGAAAGTGCCCCTGAGGGGCTGGTCCAGAATTTGTAACCTTGGAGGATTTATAACCAGGATTATGCAAAGGGAAAGACCTGAGACCAGCACCAAGGTGGCATTTCTCAGGATCTCCCCTTTCCTTTAGCTGCCACATCTTTCATTGGTGCAATAGGACTGTGTTGATGGGAAGTTTCTTTAGATTAGCTGAGTGACCAGTTTTTGTGCCATAGTTATTTACTGTTCAAACAGATAATGGTGTTACAGTATGATATATATACAGAAGATATATATATATATATATATATATATATATATATATATATATATATATATATATATATATATATATATATATATATATATATACAGAAATAAATATATATATATATAATATAACATTTAATAACTGAGTGTTGAGAAAGTAATTCAAACTATTTAAACATTGGGCCTCATTTATCAAGCCAGAAATGAACAGATCTATTCAGAAATTGTTCCTGGAAGCATTTACTTAAGAAATGTAGTAGTCGTGGAAGTTCTGTTTGAAAGAACATTGTCATCTTAGGAAAGCTCTTGGGTTTATGTAAATCTACCATAAGGAGACTAACTAATATAAACCAACTGACTTGCTTCAGATCATATAACTGTTGAAAAACTATTGCGAATTTTAAAGTTTTATTATATATATATATATATATATATATATATATATATATATATATATATATATATATATATATATATATATATATATATAATATTGTCAAGGATAAATCAAAACATGGTGAAACCCAGACAATTCATATTTATAGCACTAATTAATGAAATATTTAATTTAGAAAAAAAGCAAGCAAGGCAATACAAATCCATAAATTAAGACAAACAAGACCAGTGATTTAAGTCTCTATAGTCATGCCAGTTTTCTTTTCACCTCACTTACCTCATACCTATGAACTTTTCTGCAATTTGTCTCTAGATTTTTTGCCTTTTCATATTCTGCTACATTGCTAAATAATATTTTGGTGTCGGCTTTATAGGTTTTGTGGGCATCACAAAAAAATGATAAATGAGGCCCAGTAAGTGTATTGACACTGCTACTTCCCAGTTTTTACTATTTATACATACACTTGCTGGCCACCTTATTAAGAACATGTGCTGTTATTCACTCAGCCAATCATGTGAAACAATCCAGTCATGTGATCTCAGTTGCATGGTTGTTGGTGCCATATGGGTTGGTTTGGATATTTCAGAAACTGCTGATCCTGGAATTTTGAACATTTGGAAAAAGACCAGTCAGTGTTTTTCCCAATCTTCTGAGAGTCTTCTCCAACTGAAGCTTCAGATTGTGGTTCTTACCTGACATGGTCTTCTGCTGTTGTAGTCCATTCAGGCCAAGTATTATAATATTTATTGTATTATATGGTCTGAGGTGCTTTTCTGATCACCATGGCTTTAAAGGGTAGCTCTTTTAGTAACATAGCCTTCCTGTCACTTTGGTCCTTCTCCTACAATTGCTTCAAGGCAATTACACACACAAAACTGTCACTCACTGAATGCTTGGAAGACTGTTGTGCATGAAAATCTCAGGAGATCAGCAGCTTTTAAAATACATTAACCAAAACATCTAACACCAGCAATTATACAAATTGATTTATATCTATAGTGCATTGCTGTTTTACGGACACATGATTGACTGATGAATGAATAGGCATTCTTGTTCTTAATAAGATATGTCCAGGGTATTCCATATAAAGAGGGTGTATGTGTGTGTGAGCAAGCATAGTGTATATAATGTTACCTAATATGGCAGATCGGAATAGCCCCCAAATGCAAATATATAGTAGAAGACTGTTATTCCTGTGAACTGGTTGTTAATAGAGAGATAAGGGGGTTCTAAACTACAATAAATTACATTTGGCACTTATATCTCATTCATTTCCTAGCATCAGAGAAATGCTTGCACACACACACACACACACACACACACACACACACACCTGTACATGTATGTGTGTTCACCGTTTGATTGTATATCCAATAAATTGTCATTATCTGACTAACAAGAAGGATTTTTTGGATGAAAAGATGAGCGTGAGCTCATAAGCAGGCATGTTGATCATGTGCAATATTTCTAAACAAAAGAATATTGAAAATATTAAAGACTTACAGTAACAGTATTTGTGGCTTTGACTTTTATCAGGTTCTTGAAGTTTTAGTAGAAAGAATAGAAAAGGGTACATACAAGGAAAAGAAACATGAAACATGTTGGGGTAACCCTGTGCTTTCCTTATATTACATTCCCTTTATTTTTCACAGAAATATCCCGAAGTATTGACTAAGACCTGCGGTGAGAGATACTGCCTTTTGTGAGAGAATTAGGCAAGAATACATTAACTGTAGTAAAGCTATTGTATGCTGTGCTTTCTTTTTTTAATCTAAGTAAGCTGCCCTGACTATAACACCCATATGTGCTTCTTCCCCATTCAGCATTACAATTTTCTTTTAGTGGAAATCAGAGACTCAAACATGTTCCACCATGACAATGCCCCTGTACACAAGGCCCAGAGCTCCATGAAGACATGCTGTATTAATGTTGGGGTGAAGATCTCGAGTGTCCTGTACAGAGCCCTGACTCTTAAATCAACCCGACCAAACACCTTTGGGAAAAATGTTAATACTTCCTTGCCTGACATCAGTGCCTGATCTCATTAATAGCTTTGTGGCTAAAGGGCAAATACACACAACTACACTCCAAAATCTAGTGGAAAGGCTTCCCAGAAGAGTGGAGGTCTAAATCTGTAATAAGTTGTTCAAAGTGTACATGTGTATGATTAATTCAGTTAAGTTCATTTTTTTTAATAGCACAATGTCTCAAAACACTCTCTCACTCGCTCATTTTCTAACACTTATCCGAACTACCTCGGGTCACAATTTTCCAGAGATGCCAATCAACCTACCATGCATGTCTTTGGACCGGGGGAGGAAACCGGAGTACCCGGAGGAAACTCCAGAGGCACGGGGAGAACATGCAAACTCCACACACACAAGGCAGAGGCGGGAATCAGACATAAGGGCTTACTGGAACATAAAGGTTCCTACCACTCCACAGTCAACAAACCCGAGTGAAGGCGTGAGATGGAGCATCATGACTGATACACTTTATGAAGCTTATTACCATGTAGGTATGAGCATAACTGCCAATTCTAGGATCTTGGAGATAAAAGGAAGGTTTAATTTTTTTTTACGTTTTATAATCAATAATTTAAATAATTTAGGCAAACAGACAGTACTATGGGAAGAATTGATTATTTTTAGAAGGGTTTTGGTTTCTATTGTATTCTATTCTAAGGTTTACCACATGTGTATTATTACATTTCACTAGTCTCCTAAACTGTAATAACATCTGTTTAAACATTTGAGAAGATTCACTTCATGCACTTATGTTATAGTGCCCCATTAACGAATTGTTACAAAATTTGGCCTCAGAGTACTGTGGAATTTGTAGAATGTTTGATTAGCAAACATTATAAATGGATAACTGGATGACTGAGGTCCTTTACTATATTCCTGGCCATGGTCCAGCACTGCTTGCTTTAAATTGTGTGCAGGTCAGAGAGCTCAATGCAGTTGGTACGTAAAGCAGATCGCACCAATTTGTGGAGAGCTCCACTGTCCTGCTTGGTTCTGTTCCCATACAAGGCTGTGATGATTCCATCAAGATGCTCTCAATGGTGCAATTGTAAAAGGCCCTTAGCCTCTGGGAAGGCAGTTTAAAGTCCTTTAATTGTTTAAGGTTCCTTTCCTGCTGAAGTCCACTATCAACTCCTTTGATTTGCTGACGTTCAGGAAATTTCCTCTAGGTAGACTGTCTCATCGCTGTTGGAGCTCAGGCTCACCACAACACTTCAGTCTTCAGCAAAGTAGTTAGAAGTAGCCACACAGTCATAATTGTATAAGAAAATTTACATTCCAGAGGACCCAACTGTCTATGTTGGACATTTGGACGTTCTTATATTTTAAGAAAAAATCTTATTCGTGTAACTCCTCTCCTCTCCACCAGGAAACCACTTAAGTTAATGAACCCTACTGTATGCAGTATTTGAGAAAGGTTACATATTGTCATGCTTTTCTGTCATAAAGCATCAGAGAAGCCATATACAAGCTCTTAATGTTTGAAGAACTGATTATATTCTTCATATAAATGGAGTGATATTCATAGTAGAAATGCACTATTAAATTTTATCTAAACTTAATGTAAACATTTTTATACACATATAGAAACCGGTGGAAATTTTCTAGCTGTTTACCAAAAAAGTGCACAGAGAAATGATGAAATGATATTAATTAATTATACTATACTAATTATACAAATTTCTCAGTCATTGATAAAGGTTGTTTCTTTAATTTAAAGCAGCCAGGAAAAAATAATGCAGCTGTGATGATGATGATGATGATGATGATGATGATGATTACTGTCATTATTATTGCCATTCTATAAAATATTTTCTGTGTATGTTCAACTGAAATCTGTACATATTTTTTAATAGAACTTGTAGAGATTTTTTTAAATGAGAAATGTCTGCGAAGAAAAAGAAGTATTTATGGCTGTTTTTTGTTTACTGACTCCCTTAATTGTATAGCTACCATATATACCATATAAATATTGCTGTGTACTTATGTATTTTCTTCTTATTATTTTTAATCAATACCCTTTGTATTTACTTCCCATTTACTCTTATGTTTCTTATCTGGATGTCTTGTATTGTTGTTTTATTAAATCACCAAGAGGGGGCGCTGTCTTATAACACTGACAGTTTGAAGTACCTTTATGCTCCTTATGCTCCTTTGGGGAAACCAACTGTGTATCAGCTCTAAAGATATAAGTAGCACAATAATAATAGGCAATGGGTGCAATTGTAGATTGTCATATATATATATATATATATATATATATATATATATATATATATATATATATATATATATATATATATATATTGTAGATTGTATATACAATATATATAATATATATATTATATATATTGTAGATTGTCATATATATATATATATATATATATATATATATATATATTGTAGATTGTATATACAATATATATAATATATATATTATATATATTGTAGATTGTCATATATATATATATATATATATATATATATATATATATATATATATATATATGACAATCTACAATTGCACCCATTGCCTATTATTATTGTGCTACTTATATCTTTAGAGCTGATACACAGTTGGTTTCCCCAGAAGAAAAATGAGGACAACTATGCAAAGTAAACAGAGGTGACAAACCACTTTTAACCACAGCATAAGGGTTATGCACAGCACAATTCTGTATACTGTTCAAACCTGTTAGACACAGAGGCATTCAGTGAAGAATGGGAGGTTTAGAGATACATAAAGGTGTTGTGAGAAACTTCTGCTGTAAGGAACAGAAATGTTAAAAGTTCATTTCTTTCAGTTATGATGTGATTATAAATGTCTAAATAATAATTTCATGAATTCATTTATTGATTTTTTTTAAACAGGAGTGTATACTTAAACATAATAGCTGAACTGTCTCATATCTTAAGTAAAATGAATTGCTAAAACAGGTTTCACTCCTGCAGGGTGTGATGGATTAAGGCTCAGGTCGGTTACTAACGACGTGCCTTTTTCTTACCTTACCGTAATGACGTGAATATCCATTTTCTTGGGGGGAAAGATTATTTATGGTGTGTGTGTGTGTGTGTGTGTGTGTGTGTGTGTGTGTGTGTGTGTGTGTGTGTGTGTGTGTGTGTGTGTGTGTGTGTGGTTATAGCGCGCGGGCACACTCTCTCTCTCTCTCTCTCTCTCTCTCTCTCTCTCTCTCTGCTAGACACTGTACTACTTAGTGCACGTATATGTGTGGAAGATTTGGGATTGAACCCAGGTGTGACTGTGAGTGTATGTAAGTGTGTGTGTGTGTGTGTGTGTGTGTGTGTGTGTGTGTGTGTGTGTGTGTGTGTGTGTGTGTGTGTGTGTGTGTGTGTGTGTGTGTGAGTGTGAGTGTGAGTCTGGGTGTGTCTCCTGTTCTGCACTCATCACACTGACAGATCAATGACCGAACCTGGTTCCTGGTTGTGACTTGAGACATTCAGACGGTTCACAATGGATTTGTATAATTCTTGGTTGATTTCGTTTCTTCTGGCAAACATGTGTAAGTATTAATATACCAGAAATCTTAAACTTTCCAATTAACGAAATAAAAATATGTAAATCTTTAATCTATTTGTTAATTCTATATAAATAATATAAACGGAGCCTAAATATTGACATATTTATTTAAAATATATAAGTAATGATGATAATAATTAGTGGTCAATGCAGGATACAGTAACTGGTGCAGGTTGGGTTTTTTTGGACACTTCTAACATATGTTGATCTCCCAGGGTTGTGTTGTGGAGCCCAGCTTGTGATGCCCACACGGATGAGTGGTGTGAGGGATAAAGGCATGAACTTCACCGTCACGGTTCCTCCTAACCCTAATGTCCTGACAGTGACATGGACTGTCACCAGTAGTACCGGCAACACTGTTCCTATCTGTACGGCCACCGCGCAGAACGAGAAGGTGTTCGACAACTACAAGGGTCGTGTGAACTACTACAGGAGCTCGTACACGCTGGAGATCATCTCACTCATGCCCGCAGACAGCGGAGTTTATTCTCTCACTATAGTCTATACCGATCTGAACCAGCTCATGGGTCAGACTACACTCGTGGTGCTGGGTAAGTTACATTGGTTACATTAGTTATATTAGTTATATTAGTTTTATTGGTTACATTAGTGTTTTATTGGTTACATTAGTTACATTGGTTACATTGGTTATAGAGTGTGGGGGGGCAGAAAGAGAAGGGGGGACAGACAGAGACAGAGAGAGGGGGGAGAGACAGAGAGAGACAGAGAGAGAGAGAGAGAGAGAGAGAGAGAGAGAGAGAGAGAGAGAGATGCTTATTTATGTACACTTTAATTTGATATCTACATAGCCCAAATAAGGCATACGTTAGCCATCTCTATAGCGGATATACACACACTAATAGCCTTAGAGGCTTAGTGGGATCTTTACAGAAGTTAAAAACTGACGTACTAAAACCTGTTAAAAGTGTTAAAAGTTTAATCAGACTGACTCGCATGTTGTGTGGCATTTTGGTACACTCAGATGGGTGTGGTCATTTAATAAAGTGACTTACACAATCATGTACTCATTTAGAACAAGTGTGTTACTGAAGCTGCAGTGAGATTTCATCCAGACATATTAAAATGATCACTAATTAAATATTTGGTGAATGAGGCAATTTTGTTTCAATAAAAAAAATGTCAAAATAAAGAAATAGTAGGTTTTGAATGCTTCACACATATCTGAACTTGTCTGGTGTCTGTCTCTCCTTAACATATTCATGTATCTCCCACAGAGCCTGTGGCAGATGTTAGTGTCACCTCCAACCTCAATGAAGCCGTGGAAATCAACAGCACTGTAATTCTAACCTGCGTCGCAAAAGGGTCTTCACTCTCGTACATTTGGCTGAACAGCTCCACTCCCCTGGTGGCGGACGGGAATCATATAGTGCAGAACGGCAGCCAGCTCATCATCAATAACGTTTATCGTGGAGATTTGCTAGGGCCGATCAACTGCACAGCCAAGAACCAACTGGAATCCTCAACTAGTGCCGCTTTCAACCTCACCGTCAACTGTAAGTCCACAAACATTGCACACAAGTTCACCTGACCATGCTGATTAGGTCTACAGTGTGCACACATGAGTGCTAAAGAGTGTTTGATAACAGGTTGATTTCAAATAAATGGTAGAAGCAATCACATATTTTAGTGTGAAATGCCATGTAGTCTGATACTGTGCTACAGATTTATTTAAATTCATGTATAAATGTAACTTTTGTTTGAAAAATTTAAATCATTTATATATTTGTGTGTGTGTGTGTGTGTATGTGTGTGTGTGTGTGTGTGTGTGTGTGTGTGTGTGTGTGTGTGTGTGAGTGTGTGTGAGTGTGTGTTAGCACAGAACCACAAATTACTACAGTTTACAGTTTACTCGTCTATTTTCCAAACAACTGTCTACAATAAAGCAGTTGCGTTAGCTTATTCAGCTCTGAGTTTGTGATATGAACAATGCTCTGATCCCAGTCTTTCATAACTGTCAGCAGTGCACACAGCACTGTGAACATTGTGGCAATAGAACAAAGCCTATGGAGGGATCCATGAGGTCATGGAACAATTCAGGTACATGGAAGTGTGTTTAGACCATGTCAATAACACACAACAAAGAAGTGTGCCTGGTACAGTAGGATGTGTGTATAAGCCGTCTCAGATGGTTGCTGCATCAGATTGTCACTTTGAATCATAACAGAAAAAGTAGTGTAATTAGAAATCCCTGTGGATGGGGGTTGGATTTGCTAACGGACCTGGCTGCCTTTACCTGCTTAGTAACAACATTTATTTGCTATAATCACACTTTAACAACAGACTCTCTAACAAATGAACATATTTAGAGAACCATTTCTTTACCTGCACACCTTCCCGTCTTAAGCAACCGAACTCCACTCATATGTGATCATTTAAGATTTCAGCATAGTTTCAACCTGCTTTCTTATCGAATTAGAACACGGGGCAGTTTAATGTAGTTCTGCCCCACTGATTGTGGGAAAAACAACTTTCAATAGGAAATCCTGATAGACTGTTAGACTTTTGCATTTCGCTGCTCTGAGGCTGTTCTTCAATGCAGTGTTTAGTTTGCACTCGTTCTTTCATCCATTACGATTTTTTTGTTCTATTTTGTGTGCCCTTTCACGAGTATATACAGTCTCAAGATTTTTTTATTTTGCATTTTTCTCATACTGATGCTTCCAACTTGCACGTACATGACTTGTGTGCCATCCTATGTGCCATCGTTCTATGTTATATAAAGCGTAATGGTCCTGAAGAAATGACATTTTATTCTAATGTATGCAAGCTATATAGAGGAATTATGATACAGTACCTTGAATGATGAAACCTAAGAGTTATTGTCAGCACAGTCACACGGTACATTTTCAATCAGCAAAATGTGAGCAATGTTTACAGGTGTACAGTGAGTTGACACTGAATGCTATTTCCCATGAAACGTATGTTTCTAAATGACCTGCACTTGACCAATTAGGTAGGATAGCATGCATGTTATCTCTATCAGGAGTTTAGAATATTTGTCTGAAAAAGTTCATTTCTGTTTCTGGGCTTTTTATTTTTAGTATTTCACATAGATAATGTTGTGGTTAAAGATTTTCTGATTTCTGTTTGTACCACTGCAAATGCAGCTCTGTGTTTTTCCCTTTGGTTTGTTATGAAAATTGAAATAACGTTCAGACAATCTGGAAAACAACAATTGTAAACAAACTAGAGCGGTTTGCTTGAAGCGATAAAGCAAACTGATTGAATGGAAAAATAAACCAAAATGTATAGCACTGCATGATGAGATCTACAGTTCATTTAGCTAATGGGGCACAACATGAATCACAGGCTAACATGCTAATATATTTAGATGTAGTTTCACCACTCACTGTCCTACAGTGTATAATACACTTCTTATTAGCCAGTGTGCAGACATGGGCACGATTAACAAAAGTGCTTGAGCTCCTCACGATTGTTAGCCACAGCAGTTCACTGGATAGTGGGAAAAAAAGAAAGAATTATTGTTAGGGGAGAACTATTATTAATACTGTTACTATGTGCTTGGTATAAGGACCATTGGTGCTTGTTTCTTTCTATAACATCTCATTCGTATTTTATTCTCTCTGAATTGTTTGACCTAGCATCTTTTTTCTTTGACAATTAACCACACACCTTCCTTTGAATCTATAGATGGCCCTGATCCTGTCACTATAAGACAAGACCCCATTACTGCTTCCCTGAAGAAAGGATCCAACGTGACATTGTCATGCTCTGCTAACTCCAACCCTGCAGCTACATTTATATGGCTTTTTAATCAAGCTCAACTTCCCCAGACTACTGCTACATTAGTGCTTTTAAACCTAGCAGAGGAGCAGAGTGGCAACTACAGCTGCATTGCCTACAACAGCAAGACCCTGCGCTATGTCAGTTCAGAGGTCGTCAAATTCTCCGTCATAGGTGAGTCCTTCAAAGAACATATGAACTAAATAATTAAAAGGTGAACTCTTCTTCAAAAAGTAATTCTGATTAAAATAGTAAACAAGTGTCAAATTTCTTAAAGTCACATCTTTTCATGTAGACCCGAAACTGTCCAACTAGGCACTCTTGTATACAGGCCTGATCGTTGTACTCTTTCTTCCCGCTGGCTGGTCTTTGGAGGAAGTGTAAAGTTGGAGTTACCTTTTGGTTCTTTATCACTTTCCTGTCCAAGGCTCTTTTATCCCCGTTACTGAGCTTGACCAGATGGCCAGATTATAACAAAATTCCAACCTTCTTCCATTTTACAATAATGTTCTCACTTTGCTCATCTGTATTGTAGAAATAATTGTATGCATAATTTGATCACAGAGGATCTACAGAGTTTCATGGACTTGGGTTTTGAGATGCACTGTGAATTCAAGGAACATATAAACACAGATGTATATTTCTCTAAATCATGTCCAGTCCATCAATCATTACATACAATCATTGAACTGTGCAACTGGTGGATTTCAGGAATCTTCAAGAATCATCTAAAGATAATCAAGGCTAAACAGAAGCACCTGAGCTCATCTTGGAGGGCCTTAGTTAAGATAATATGCCACAAATCTCTGAATGAACATGAACGTTTTGTGGTTAACTGTGTCATACACTGCTGAAGAGTCAAAGAGGATGAGGACTGATAGTTTGGATGAGCTAGTAGCATGAAGCTCCTCAGTGAAAGATTCCTGAGGAATGAGCTGTGTATGAAGACCAGATCAAAGGATTTTAGATGTTCTGTGAGATACAGAGAGATGGTTGATTGTAGGCGGAACATTTGAAGATTTTAGAAAGACCACCCAGTGTGTGTAAGGACTTACTGAAAATGTAATGAATGAAAAGTTGAACCAGATCATTCTCTGTACTATCATTCTGACATTGTTAAAATGAAGCAGTGGTCCTAACTGACATGAGACATTAAATGTCAGGAATTGGGAAAAACGTACATTATTTAAATGTATTTGACTAAGGTGTACGTACACAACTTTTGTTTTCTAAAGCAGACAAGTAGGCAGTGCTGAGAACCCTGTCTCAGGAAGTAGACATAATGCACAACTCTTTCTGCCTGTTAGGTTTGGGTTTGTTTGTAGTATGAAAAAAATGAACAAATAGCAATGAATTTGAATATATTTGTAATAAGAAATAAAGATATATTTTATTATATCTTAATAAAACAAGGAATGTTGCATTGTTACACCAGCATAGAGATAGCAGGTAAAGAAAATGTAATAAAATTGTAAATATCAGAAATATAAACACACATAAAGTATAAACACACAAACACACACATATAGTATAAACACACAATACTTTTAGGATTTAAAGTGTCACAACATTATTGCAATATTTCTATATGAGATGAAGTAATTATACTGATATACTTGCCCCTTAGCGACACATGTTTTCGGATTGCGTAGGAAACCTTACGCGCCCCCACTAAGGAGTGTATCTTAATTTGCACGAGGTCGTGTTGGAAAAACAAGATCAACTATTAAAAGTTGGTCTTACCTTGAACGCAGGTGTCCTTCGAAGTCCCCTCGGTCTTCTAACAAAGGATCCTCTCCAAGGTCTTCTACTTAAACTATTGTTTGAATCTTTAAATGAAGGAGGCAGACTTATACCTTTTTGTCTTTTCAGGATCCTCACAATGGGAGGCCTTGTTTTTATTAAAAGTAGTGTAATACAAATAGGTGTGTAATATATGTAAAATAAAAAGAAAAAGATTACAAATAAAATCTTCCTTCAAATAATCAAACAGTACTAGAATAAGTAAAAGGTATTAAGATGCAAAGATTATAACAAACCAAGAAACACTCTCTGTAAACTTGCATTTGTTCTATGATGCACCTAAAGTATACATGCACTAAGGCTGCTTACATTAGAATGCACACTCGATGTGATTCAAGGCAGGCTTTTATATTTTTTTACTGTGGCCAGATTTGGCTGTCAGGTTTGGTTGGCTTTGTGCCTTTTAGATGGCTACCATCTTACTTCATAAACACTTCTCGGTTTCCCAAACATATCTCGCCAGCCGACTCTGTGTGCGCTGCTTATTTCTTTTCTTTTCTAACCTCACGGTTAACACTTCTATATATGGTCATACTTCCTGCAACTTCTCAAGCTGTGATTATATAGAACTGAAGCTTTCTTTCGCCATGGAATTTGACAGCAAGCTATAAAACATTGCGCATGCAGATTTCTCCCCGCGAATACACAGAAGGCTTTACTTTTAACAGCAGGCCTTGAAACACGTGTGTGCAGATACTCTCAGTAATACACAGTAGGCTTTATAAGTGTTTACTACTAGAAAGTTTACAGTAAAATACACAAGATTAATCTAATCAACTCTATTACATGAGGATACATGATTATAAGTAAAAGAAAAGCATTTCAGAATTTTTCTTGAACATTCTGAAAATAAAACATAATAACACATAATGCATTATAGTCTTCTTTTTTCTTTTGGAATCTTCTCCAGCTGTCTAGGTACAGCGTCTGATCCCTCGAAGTCTTCTTTTAAACACTCATATTCAGATCTTTTAATTCTTCAACCTTTTGGATTTTTACATAAATCTTTCTTTGTTTCTTCCCCTTACGTTTAGCTTTTCTTTCCCTATTTCTCCTTCTCTTTGTATTATCTATGTCTTTCTGTCTATTGACGGATAAGTTAATAATTGGTCGTGGTGTACCTTGATATTTATTATTATTTATTTGCTGAGGACCAGTATTAAGAAAAACAGTATCAGGTATGTAGATTCCTGTAACTCCATCCAGTACATGCCGGTGTCTGATAACATCTCTTGCATGCCGCTGGCTCACAACAGAGATTAAAGTCCAGCGTTACCGCTGCCTCATACGCTTGGGGTGAAGCAGTCTAACAGTGTACAGTAGCAGCATCTCCTATATGGGGTGGGAGTCGTTCTCAAGCATACAGGAGAGCATTGCTATTATCCTCCTTTCTCCCACCTGCTACACTAGATCCAGAATGTGTCCCAGGACTGAACTGGTCTGGATTTTATCTTAAAGATAAATGTTTAATAAAGGCTACATTTCACTTGTAGGGACTTGTGACTAATCAGCAGTTTGTGCTCATTGTGGTCTCAGAGTAATGCAGCTCTGTAGCTCTTTAAGGTTGATGAGTCAATGAGGAAACAGTGTGTGTGTGTGTGTGTGTGTGTGTGTGTGTGTGTGTGTGTGTGTGTGTGTGTGTGTGTGTGTGTGTGTGTGTGTGTGTGTGTGTGTGTGTGTGTGTGTGTGTGTGTGTGTGTGTGTGTGTGTGTGTGTGTGTGTGTGTGTGTGTGTGTGCATGCATGCTTAAGTTTTCAGGGTTGTTTGCTCTGAGCATTGATAGGTAGCTTTCCTATGTTTGCTTTCTGTTTGAGCCAAATGTAAGATACATGATGGTTACTGTACTATAGGTTACAGTAAGAAGGTGTAATCATACAGTAAGTGTTCTTTAAACGTCATTACATATAAAACACAAACTTGCTGAATGAATTGTAAGAAGTCTGATAACAGGCATTAGGTTCAGTAAAAATGAGCAGTAGAGCAAATGGACAATGAGCAACAGAGACAGACAGGTAAAGAGGAAGCCGTGTGTATGTAAAATCACCCAGGCAGCAGAGAGAAGGTATTCAGAGAATGCTGCTCAGTAGGTATGGTTCAGTTGTTCAGTGTGAATGTGGTTATTTGCACCGACTGACTGTAATGTGTAATGATCACCTGAACAAAAGTGAATGGACAGAAGAGGAATGTGGTTGGATTATGAAAATTCTGAAGTAAAAACACACACAAATGGATTGTTTCATCGTTGAACCCTCATCAAGACAGCAAGACAACAACAAAAAGGAAAAGGTTGTTGTAGGTTGTGGCACAAACAATCGACCTCTCCTTCTCCCTCCTGACTGATTTGTCTCTAGATTTATGCTTTGTTATTGTCATTACTACACTACTACACATGAGGCTGTACCTTCAATGCAATCAGGTTGCACATGTAGACCAGCTCCTCCAGGATGGCACACCCACACGTGCTGTTGCAAAGAGCTTTGGTGTGTCTCCCTGCATGTATTCAAGACAATTGAGAAGGATACACAGAGAAGGATTGTCATCCGGGAAGAGCTCAACGTGGCCATAGAATGGCAGCACAGCAGCAGGACTGGTAATTGCTCTTTTATGTGAGGAGGAACAAGAGGAGCACTGCAAAAGTCCTATAAAATGAACTCAAGCAGGCTACTAGTGGGACCCGTGCTCACAGCCCAGCATGGTGCAGCTCGATTGGCAGAGAACATCAGAATTGGGAGGTCTGCCAATGGTATTCTGCTATTTTCACAGATGAGAGCAGGTTCACACTGAGCACATGCACCAGAACTGAAAGAGTATGTATATTTCTTTTTGGGACATTATGTCATCTGCAGCACCATCCAATATGACCAGTTTGGTGGTGGGTCAGTGATGGTATGAGGAGGAATACCCCTGGAGGGTTGTTAAGCCCTCCACATGCTTGCCAACGGTACCCTTACTGCTGTTAGGTCAATGTCAGACCTTAGCCCTGAGTTCTTCCTGATGCATGATGATGCCCAGCTTCATGTCACCAGAGTGTGTAGTTTCTGGATGAAGGAGACATTAATACCCACCACAGACTGTCCAGGAGCTCACTGATGCTCTAATCTGGTTGTTAGAAGATCCCCAGGATACCATCCACCATCTAATCAGGAGATGTAATTTAAACTTTTTACTTGGTTTGGTTTACGTGATTTGGAATCCAGCCCTCGGTGGGTTGATGCTTTTGGTTTCCCTTCAGACATGATCAGACATGCTGTTTGTACCATATTTCACTGTACTGTATTCAGTGTACAGTGTGATTAAATGTCAGTGTCACTCCCAAGCTTTTGGATCAGACAGTTTGTAAGGTATCACAGGGAAGGGACTAGAACAGCAGTGTCCAATCTTATCCGGAAAGGGCTAGTGTGGGTGCAGGTTTTCATTCCAACCAAGCAGAAGCCACACCAGAGTCTACTGAAAGCCAAGGACAACTGATTAAACAGGTGGAATCTTTAGGTTTCATCCCATTGTCCACAAACATGGGGCTGTGTGTGTGAATCACATCTGGGATTAATATTCTCACCTTCATCCAAGTGTTACAGAGACCCAGGCTCCAGATCTATCCCAGCGTCTATAACCAACATTAAGCAGTTTCTGAAAATGACTGAATCATTTTTTCTCTATTATTTATCTATAGTCTGCTAACCATCCAGAAAGCATAGCGGTGATGAACTTAGAGTTACTGAATACACTGTGATTGTACACTATAGATCGTCTAGCTCTGTCCAACCCTGAAATTAATTCCTAGCTAAGCCTTTTTTATTTATCAAACGTTTTCAACTGCTTTAATGTGATATTGTTATCATATCATGAAATGACTGAAATGTTCTTAAGCGTTTCACCTGGTGTCTCTCATTCCGTTTAACAGAAGCCATTTCAGGGACAAGCATCAGTGCCCCTGCAGTGACTCTTATTGCTGGTAACAGCACAGTGAACCTTACATGCACTTCCAGCACAGGGAAAGCAGACAGTGTGCATTGGCATAAGAATGGCAAACCTCTGGATAGTAGCAATCGCATCATCTTCTCCATGGACAAGAGCACTGTCACCATCCTCACTGTAAAGAAGGAGGACACTGGAGAGTACAAATGCCAGCTGAAGAATAAAATCAGCAATGATGCCAACAATTACACGCTGACAGTCAACTGTAAGTATAGTGACGCTGTGTCTCTTTACTGTGTTCCTCACAAACTTTTTGTCATTTACAGTAAGTGACATGATGTGACGTGACATGAAATACGGCTAAGCATGGTGACCCATACTCAGAATTCGTTCTCTGCGTTTAACCCATCCAAAGTGCACACACACAGCAGTGAACACACACATACCCACACCATGAACACACACCCGGAGCAGTGGGCTGCAATTTATGCTGCGGCGCCCGGGAAGCAGTTGGAGGGGTTTGGTGCCTTGCTCAAGGGCACCTCATTCGTGGTCGGCCTGAGACTCGAACCCACAACCTCAGACTCTCTAACCATTTGGCCACGACTTCCCCCTTAACCCCCTTAAAGTGTGATTTCTGATACACAAACATGTCTCTTTTCATTCAACAACATATTGTTGGTGATTCTGGAGCCAGTGTCTGATCTTAAAACTTTCGATATGTTTCCACTACAAAAGAAACGATTATCACCTGATGTAGTTAGGTGTGTTTCCATGACTACATATTAAACCACAAATATTTTTCCTGACCAAGAAAGGATTTGAAGATAGTTACTCAAAGAAATAATAAAATGTAATGTTTTAAAAATAAATGAATGATTAAATGAACATATCTAATACAATCTTGCAATTATTTTGATCTCTATAAACTTCCTTTTTTCTTCTCCTCTCAGATGGACCAGATGATGTGGTAATAAAGGGAGACAAACACGCCATGTTGGGTCACAGCGTGATGATGAATTGCTCCTTCACCTCATACCCAGTTCCCACATTTGTGTGGAAGTTCAATGACTCCGTTTTAATTGGCGAGACAACTAACTGCTTGACAATCACAAATTTTGAAGACAAAAACAGTGGTATATATACTTGTGAAGCCTTCAATAGCGTCACCGGGCTCAAAGCTTCTGCTACCCAAAATGTCATTGTGAAGAGTAAGGACCATGCACAATACTGTGAATCTCCTTAACTTATACACACAAATCAAAATCTCATAAAAATCTCTGATTAAAAAAAATTATTGAATAAAATCTGATGTCCTTATTTCTCCGTATGTCTAAACGTCGCTGTTGTTTCATGTGCAGATACAGAAGATCAGCCACAAGATGGACTGTCTAATGGAGCCATCGCTGGAATTGTCATAGCTGTTCTAGTGCTCTTGGCAATCATTATCGCTGTCTGTGTTCACAAGAGGCGGAAGATTTCCGAGTGAGTTTACTGTTCGTCCTTCAGTTAAATTCTCCTCTAATTGTTTGTTATTAGTTGCTGCTTAGCAACTAGCTGAAATTTCCCAAATATGACAGCTTTTATGATCTGTTTAATTCAGAAATACACTTGGACATGTTTTAATAAGGAATCCAGGTTTTGTTTTTCATGTTCTGCCTGACAGGAAACTAGCATGAGTCATGCCTTAAGTCCAATTATGTAAATCTTCCTTCCATTGTGGTGATCATAATTTTACTGATGAACTAACCGATGTTCGTAATTTGTGTAAATTGTCTCGTCTGTAACAAAATCTTAGATTATCTGCTCAAAAATAACACTTTTTTTTAACACTAAAATGCATACAGGGATCAAAATGCAGAAAAATTTAGTTGAGCATGAAAAAAATGTCTAAACAAAGATTAGATAAATCTAGATTAGATAAATGTAGACAAAATCAGATAAAAATGTCACAGACTCAAATAAACATAAATCCACCTATTTTATTCCATTCGGTCAAGTTTCACCCGCCAGGAACGACAGGTTGAAGCCTCACTACTCAATAATCACACTAACTTCTGCAAACTCCCCCACCCCACCATGCCGCCAACTCCACGTTGTATTTTCTATGATCCCATGCTTTTATTTGAACATTTAGGAGCTAATTTCCAGAATGTACTAGTCATTTTTTCGACCTGTTCTCCTTTATCTCCTCTTCCTCATCCACCCTCTTTACTTACAGGGTGTGGTGCCTTCAGGCCCATGTAGTGGATTCATTCAGAGTTAATGTTACCTTATGTGACCCATATCTGTTCTACTGTTTCAACCTGTTCTACTGGTCAATGTATGCAAAAAGAAACAACAGTAGAAACATTTGCTCATATGTTAATGTCATGTTTAGTTCCCTGTAGGTCTGTGTTCTAAAACATGCAGAGAATCAAACAGACAATGTAAAAGCAAACCATAAGGAGTAATACGAATGGAATGTTCAGAAGTGAGGAGGTGTGTGTGTGTGTGTGTGTGTGTGTGTGTGTGTGTGTGTGTGTGTGTGTGTGTGTGTGTGTGTGTGTGTGTGTGTGTGTGTGTGTGTGTGTCTGTGTCTGTGTCTGTGTGTGTGTGTTGGGGTGGGGGGTGGAGTGTCAAAGCAGGAATACCTTAGGAATGTCAGTCATGTTTACACACGTCTCTCTCTCTCTCTCTCTCTCTCTCTCTCTCTCTCTCTCCCTGAACCTCACCTGTTAAACTCGGTTGTGTTCTACATTTTGGTAATTTGCTTTTTCTTTTTCTTGTCGTTTAGTGTTCCATCACCATATTAAAGACAAGGTGAGTCTTCCTTCATTACTTTTGTTTCAGTAGCAAGTAACATGATCTTGTTTCAAAGGTATATCTCACCCTGACTGATTGGGTCTTGTTTGCTTTGTGAAACACATTCCACTACTGAATGAGACTCGACCCACACAACCTTAAATATCTGGTAAATTGACTTGTAGGTTGCCAAAAAATAAAAAATAAAATAATACTACTAATAAAAATAACAATAATAATAAGAATAATACAGATTTGGCCAGGTTGTGTCTGCTGTCTTTGGCATGCCATAAACACTGACCCTAGGGTGTTGCCAGAGTGACGGAAGTATGACACAAATAATAGTGCAGGCTGCAAATCATTGTAATTTGTCCTGCATGTGTTGCAACTACATACTTGTGTACTGATGTGAATGATGGTAACAAAAAACAAAGACAAATACTTTTACCTTCTGTATTGTTTTAATAAATCCTTATGTCACACCTTAAATATGATACATATGCCTTATATACTTATATATATATAACTTACTTATATATATATAAATACTAAATTTTAAGGTAAGTAAATTACATTTCAAAAAGAAGACTATAAATCCATCATTAGCATAATCTAATGTATGGCGAGAGCAAGCAAAAATATACAAAATATTTCTTTAGCTGTCAATTTGTCATAGTCTATTGTTTTACTTAAGTACTTCAGAAACTGTTGATCTACATAGAATGCTTCAAAAAGCAAAGAACATTGAGTGAAGAACAGTTCTGTGGAAATCATGCAGACCCTCCCAGCTGTAAGGAGTTATTCTATGAGCTGCTATGGACCTGTCAGCTCAGACCAGTCTGCTCATCATCATCTGATCTGCCTCATCAAGGTGTTTCAGATTGCAGACTCTAAAGATCAGCTGTTTTCTGAGTCACAGAGGTCACATTCGTGATATGTGATGAAACATGTGAACATTAACCGAAGCTCGTGACCTGTGTTTTCATGGTTTCGTGCCTTGTGCTGCTGCCACATGATTGGTTGATTGTATGTGTAAATGTGCTTGCGTACATTAAATACAGAGCTGTATTCATTGATGAGGAACACACTGAGTCTGGAGTGACTCAATCATTGCTGTTTTAAATAAAATATTAACTCATTTCATGTAATAGCCCTCAGATACACTCATGCTCACACACACTGGTGTGTTAATTAACTCAGTTGATAGCTGGTCAGTGTTTAATAGATAATAGCAATAGAAATGGATAAAATATATAACTACAATAAAGGGAGGTGTAATATCCTGCCCAGTCCTGGATATATTGTATAGATACAGTATTTAGTTGCTGTTTAGATTCCATTATTTTATTTATCTTGATGTCTTTCATGTTTCAGGATCAGCCAGAAAGCTTCTTCACCTTTTTTGTGTTGTTTTTGTTTCACCCAGAAGATGATTCCATCAGGCAGCTGGAGAAACTGCCCTCATTAGTGAATCACACCTTTAGGGCTGGCCCTCTCTCTCTCCTCCATGCGGTGTCTCCATCTCGATCCGTGGAGGTTGTTTTCTTAATTAGGCATTCCCATCTCCCCTCCACCCGCCTACTTCATTTCTCTATTGGAGATCTCACTCTGAAATCTGCCATTACATGTTGACCCCACTGTCCTTTTTCTTTAACTGAAGAGAAAACTGACACTATTTTCATTTGTATGGAATGACTGTGATGGAATCACATGGTCCAACCAGTCACTGCTCATTCCAACTGAAATAAGCTTATCAGTCTCAACTTGGAAGGCGAAATATAATTAAATATTGTATTCAGTGACATCACAGAGCTTAGTGTCATAGTTATTACACCTGTATGTCAACAATGGTTTTTTTTTCAGTTTAATTACCTCCATTGTGGTCTTTTTAATATGATGTATGTCTAGAACTAGAGGGTGAGTAAATTCACGTCCGCTAATTGCTACAATGTCTACAGTGTTTTTGTCAGTCAAATGTTGATCTTCTAAACACCTTCTCCAGGTGTCCACTGCAGGTACTGCAGCAACATCTAGTAGTGTTTAACAGACTGTTACATCAAAGATAGAATTTTACCTGATTTTTACTTTACGTTCTTTTCCTCACCACCTGACTAGGTGACATCCTGGCAGATTTAGAGGGAGTTATTTCTCCACTCCAAATAGATTTGTTTTAATTTTGTTTTTTGATAAGCACACCAAATAGTTCTGATTTCTGTTCAACAGTTTTCAGTGATTCGTTCTCCTGCCAGTTAGAACTAACCCACTGAATATTCGTCTGGTTTCTTTGTTTTTAAAACAAATGCACAAGGTTAAAATGTCAAAGAATTTGAAATGTGGACACTAAATACTGTGTGTGTGTGTGTGTGTGTGTGTGTGTGTGTGTGTGTGTGTGTGTGTGTGTGTGTGTGTGTGTGTGTGTGTGTGTGTGTGTGAGTGTGTGTGTGTTGAGAATGAGCAGATTATGTGTTTCATTCAGACCTGCTTTCTGTTCTGACCATCAGACTCACATATGTTTATTATTCCAGCTTTAAAACTTTTATTCCTTTTTTTTTATTATATGTAAACAATGTCGACTTGGAGGGCCTTTTAATCATCCACTGCTGGTATTTAGAATTACACCTTTTGTGTCAAGTTAAAGGATATGTTTGATTTCCAAATTAAAGTTGTAATTCCAAATATGTGTTAAAATGTTCTATGCATTATAATTTGAAAATAAATTAAAGAATGAAAAAATGATTTTTTTTTGTTTCAAATGGAGTTAACTCTGTTTGTAGAAACATTAAAAATAAGTAAAGGACCAAACTGAATCTATTGAAGTCTGTATATACAGTGGTGTGAAAAAGTGTTGGCCCCCTTCCTGAGTTTTTATTATTTTTTTTGCATGTTTGTCACACTTTAAT
Source organism: Tachysurus fulvidraco (assembly GCF_022655615.1). NCBI lineage: Eukaryota > Metazoa > Chordata > Actinopteri > Siluriformes > Bagridae > Tachysurus > Tachysurus fulvidraco. The sequence goes on along the minus strand of NC_062524.1, from coordinate 13,884,970 downwards.
GTTTCAGATCATCAAACAAATTTAAAAATTAGCCAAAGATAACACAAGTAAACACAACATGCAGTTTTTAAATGAAGGTTTTTATTATTAAGGGAAAACAAAATCCAAACCCACATGGCCCTGTGTGAAAAAGTGTTTGCCCCGAGTTCACAATCAAGAAATCACTTAAATAAGACCTGACTGACAAAGTGAAGTAGACCAAAAGATCCTCAAAAGCTACACATCATGCTGAGACCCAAAGAAATTCAGGAACAAATGAGAAAGAAAGTAATTGAGATCTATCAGTCTGGAAAAGGTTATAAAGACATTTCTAAAGCTGTGGGACTCCAGTGAACCACAGTCAGAGCCATTATTCACAAATGGCGAAAACAGAACAGTGGTGAAACTGCAGGCCTCACTTGCCTCAGTTAACGTCAGTGTTTATGACTCCACCATAAGAAAGAGATGGCAAAAATGGCCTGCATGGCAGAGTTACAAGACTAAAACCACTGCTGAGCAGGTGGTGGTAGTGTGATGGTCTGGGGCTGTTTTGTAGCCATCTGTTCGTGACCTCAAGCTGAAGTGAACTTGGGTTCTGCAGCAAGACAATGATCCAAAACACACCAGCAAGTCCACCTCTGAATCGCTGAAGAAAAACAAAATGGAGACTTCGGAGTGGCTGAGTCAAAGTCCTGACCTGAATCCTATTGAGATGCAGTGGCATGACCTTAAAAAGGCGGTTCATTCTTGAAAACCCTCCAATGTGACTGAATTACAACAATTCTGCAAAGATGAAGGGCCAAAATTGCCCCACAGTGCTGTAACAGACTCACTGCAAGTTATCACAAACACTTGATTGCAGTTCTTGCTGCTAAGGGTAGAGCAACCAGTTGTTAGGTTTAGGGGGCAAACACTTTTTCACACAGGGCCATGTGGGTTTGGATTTTGTTCCCTTAATAATAAAAACCTTCATTTAAAAACTGCATGTAGTGTTTACTTGTGTTATCTTTGACTAATATTTACATTTGTTTGATGATCTGAAACATTAAAGTGTGACAAACGTCAAAACAATAAAAAATCAGGAAGGGGGCCAAGACTTTTTCACACCACTGTATATATTTAAGCATCATGATCCAGCAATAACTGGTTTGGTTAATTTATTGATTTATTAAAGGTTTATTAAAGTCTATTTTATTTGTAAACATTTTTGTGGTGTTAAAAGTTAACTGTAATTATGTAGTCCAGGGAATGAAATTAATCCAATAACAATTTTGACAGCACTACAAAATGTCTGCATCCCAAATATGGTGTGAATAGAGAGCAATGTGATGATTTCCAGCAATGCCACAGACTACAGAAGTCCCTATAGCCTACAGCAGAAGAAGAGGGTGTGTAGTACAAACAGGATGTACTCACCTTCCACATCTGTCAAAAAATCTTTAATAGGTAACAAAAGAAAACTAAGATCGGAAAGGAAGGAAAATAAAACATATCTACTTCAGTTCAGTGGTGATTTC